>NW_026652277.1:87483043-87777878 GCF_009828535.3 Hylobates moloch | reverse complement strand
GAAGCTCGATCTGGGTGGAGCCCACCACAGCTCAAGGAGGCCTGCCTGCCTCTGTAGGCTCCACCTCTGGGGGCAGGGCACAGACAAACAAAAACTCAGCAAGAACCTCCACAGACTTAAAGGTCCCTGTCTGACTGACAGCTTTGAAGAGAGTAGTGTTTCTCCCAGCACGCAGCTGGAGATCTGAGAACGGACAGACTGCCTCCTAAAGTGGGTCCCTCACCCCTGAGCAGCCTAACTGGGAGGCACCCCCCCAGTAGGGTCAGACTGACACCTCATTCAACCGGGTACTCCTCTGAGACAAAACTTTCAGAGGAACTATCAGACAGCTGAATTTGTGGTCTCACGAAAATCCGCTGTTCTGCAGCCACCGCTGCTGACACCCAGCCAAACAGGGTCTGGAGTGGACGTCTAGTAAACTCCAACAGACCTGCAGCTGAGGGTCCTGTCTGGTAGAAGGAAAACTAACAAACAGAAAGGACATCCACACCAAAAACACATCTGTACATCACCATCATCAAAGACCAAAAGTAGATAAAACCACAAAGATGGGGAAAAAACAGAGCAGAAAAACTGGAAACTCTAAAAAGCAGAGCACCTCTCCTCCTCCAAAGGAACACAGTTCCTCACCAGCAACGGAACAAAGCTGGATGGAGGATGACTTTGATGAGTTGAGAGAAGAAGGCTTCAGACGATCAAACTACTCTGAGCTACGAGAGGAAATTCAAAACAATAGCAAAGAAGTTAAAAACTTTGAAAAAATATTAGAAGAATGGATAACTAGAATAACCAATGGAGAGAAGGGCTTAAAGGAGCTGATGGAGCTGAAAGCCAAGTTTCGAGAACTACGCGAAGATTGCAGAAGCCTCAGTAGCAGATGCGATCAACTGGAAGAAAGGGTATCGCTGATGGAAGATGAAATGAATGAAATGAAGCGAGAAGGGAAGTTTAGAGAAAAAAGAATAAAAAGAAATGAACAAAGCCTCCAAGAAATTTGGGACTATGTGAAAAGACCAAACCTACGTCTGATTGGTGTACCTGAAAATGATGGGGAGAATGGAACCAAGTTGGAAAACACTCTGCAAGATATTATCCAGGAGAACTTCCCCAATCTAGCAAGGCAGGCCAACATTCAGATTCAGGAAATACAAAGAACGCCACAAAGATACTCCTCGAGAAGAACAACTCCAAGACACATAATTGTCAGATTCACCAAAGTTGAAATGAAGGAAAAAATGTTAAGGGCAGCCAGAGAGAAAGGTCGGGTTACCCACAAAGGGAAGCCCATCAAGACTAACAGCTGATTTCTCAGCAGAAACTCTACAAGCCAGAAGAGAGTGGGGGCCGATATTCAACATTCTTAAAGAAAAGAATTTTCAACCCAGAATTTCACATCCAGACAAACTAAGCTTCATAAGTGAAGGAGAAATAAAATACTTTACAGACAAGCAAATGCTGAGTGATTTTGTCAGCACCAGGCCTGCCCTAAAAGAGCCCCTGAAGGAAGCACTCAACATGGAAAGGAACAACCGGTACCAGCCACTGCAAAAACATGCCAAATTGTAAAGACCATCGAGGCTAGGAAGAAACTGCATCAACTAACGAGCAAAATAACCAACCAGCATTATAATGACAGGATCAGATTCACACATAACAATATTAACGTTAAATGTAAATGGGCTAAATGCTCCAATTAAAAGACACAGACTGGCAAACTGGATAAGGAGTCAGGACCCATCAGTGTGCTGTATTCAGGAAACTCATCTCACGTGCAGAGACACACACAGACTCAAAATAAAGGGATGGAGGAAGATCTATCAAGCAAACGGAAAACAAAAAAAGGCAGGGGTTGTAATCCTAGTCTCTGATAAAATAGACTTGAAACCAACAAAGATCAAAAGAGACAAAGAAAGCCATTACATAATGGTAAAGGGATCAATTCAACAAGAAGAGCTAACTATCCTAAATATATATGCACCCAACACAGGAGCACCCAGATTCATAAAGCAAATCCTGAGTGATCTACAAAGGGACTTAAACTCCCACACAATAATAATGGGTGATATTAACACCCCACTGTCAACATTAGACAGATCAACGAGACAGAAAGTTAACAAGGATATCCAGGAATTGAACTCAGCTCTGCACAAAGTGGACCTAATAGACATCTACAGAACTCTCCACCCCAAATCAACAGAATATGCATTTTTTTCAGCACCACACCACACCTATTCCAAAATTGACCACATAGTTGGAAGTAAAGCTCTCCTCAGCAAATGTAAAAGAACAGAAATTATAACAAACTGTCTCTCAGACCACAGTGCAATCAAACTAGAACTCAGGATTAAGAAATTCACTCAAAATCGCTCAACTACATGGAAACTGAACAACCTGCTCCTGAATGACTATTCAGTACATAATGAAATGAAGGCAGAAATAAAGATGTTCTTTGAAACCAACGAGAACAAAGACACAACATACCAGAATCTCTGGGACACGTTCAAAGCAGTGTGTAGAGGGAAATTTATAGCACTAAATGCCCACGAGAGAAAGCAGGAAAGATCCAAAATTGACACCCTAACATCACAATTAAAAGAACTAGAAAAGCAAGAGCAAACACATTCAAAAGCTAGCAGAAGGCTAGAAATAACTAAAATCAGAGCAGAACTGAAGGAAATAGAGACACAAAAAACCCTTCAAAAAATTAATGAATCCAGGAGCTGGTTTTTTGAAAAGATCAACAAAATTGATAGACCGCTAGCAAGACTAATAAAGAAGAAAAGAGAGAAGAATCAAATAGATGCAATAAAAAATGAAAAAGGGGATATCACCACCGATCCCACAGAAATACAATCTACCATCAGAGAATACTACAAACACCTCTATGCAAATAAACTAGAAAATCTAGAAGAAATGGATAAATTCCTCGACAAATACACCCTCCCAAGACTAAACCAGGAAGAAGTTGAATCTCTGAATAGACCAATAACAGGTTCTGAAATTGTGGCAATAATCAATAGCTTACCAACCAAAAAGAGTCCAGGACCTGATGGATTCACAGCTGAATTCTACCAGAGGTACAAGGAGGAACTGGTACCATTCCTTCTGAAACTATTCCAATCGATAGAAAAAGAGGGAATCCTCCCTAACACATTTTATGAAGCCAGCATCGTCCTGATACCAAAGCCTGGCAGAGACATAACCAAAAAAGAGAATTTCAGACCAATATCCTTGATGAACATTGATGCAAAAATCCTCAATAAAATACTGGCAAACCGAATCCAGCAGCACATCAAAAAGCTTATCCACCATGATCAAGTGGGCTTCATCCCTGGGATGCAAGGCTGGTTCAACATACGCAAATCAATAAATGTAATCAGGCATATAAACAGAACCAAAGACAAAAACCACATGATTATCTCAATAGATGCAGAAAAGGCCTTTGACAAAATTCAACAACCCTTCATGCTAAAAACTCTCAATAAATTAGGTATTGATGGGACATATCTCAAAATAATAAGAGCTATCTATGACAAACCCACAGCCAATATCATACTGAATGGGCAAAAACTGGAAGCATTCCCTCTGAAAACTGGCACAAGACAGGGATGCCCTCTCTCACCGCTCCTATTCAACATAGTGCTGGAAATTCTGGCCAGAGCCATCAGGCAGGAGAAGGAAATAAAGGGTATTCAACTAGGAAAAGAGGAAGTCAAATTGTCCCTGTTTGCAGATGACATGATTGTATATCTAGAAAACCCCATTGTCTCAGCCCAAAATCTCCTTAAGCTGATTAGCAACTTCAGCAAAGTCTCAGGATACAAAATTCATGTACAAAAATCACAAGCATTCTTGTACACCAATCACAGACAAACAGAGAGCCAAATCATGAGTGAACTCCCATTCACAATTGCTTCAAAGAGAATAAAATACCTAGGAATCCAACTTACAAGGGATGTGAAGGACCTCTTCAAGGAGAACTACAAACCACTGCTCAATGAAATAAAAGAGGATACAAACAAATGGAAGAACATTCCATGCTCATGGGTTGGAAGAATCAATATCATGAAAATGGCCATACTGCCCAAGATAATTTATAGATTCAATGCCATCCCCATCAAGCTACCAATGACTTTCTTCACAGAATTGGAAAAAACTACTTTAAAGTTCATATGGAACCAAAAAAGAGCCCGCATTGCCAAGTCAATCCTAAGCCAAAATAATAAAGCTGGAGGCATCACGCTACCTGACTTTAAACTATACTACAAGGCTACAGTAACCAAAACAGCATGGTACTGGTACCACAACAGAGACATAGATCAATGGAACAGAACAGAGCCCTCAGAAATGACGCCGCATAGCTACAACTATCTGATCTTTGACAAACCTGACAAAAACAAGAAATGGGGAAAGGATTCCCTATTTAATAAATGGTGCTGGGAAAACTGGCTAGCCATATGTAGAAAGCTGAAACTGGATCCCTTCCTTACACCTTATACAAAAATTAATTCAAGATGGATTAAAGACTTATATGTTAGACCTAAAACCATTAAAATCCTACAAGAAAACCTAGGCAATACCATTCAGGACATAGGCGTGGGCAAGGACTTCATGTCTAAAACACCAAAAGCAATGGCAACAAAAGCCAAAATCGACAAATGGGATCTCATTAAACTAAAGAGCTTCTGCACAGCAAAAGAAACTATCATCAGAGTGAACAGGCAACCTACAGAATGGGAGAAAATTTTTGCAACCTACTCATCTGACAAAGGGCTAATATCCAGAATCTACAATGAACTCAAACAAATTTACAAGAAAAAAACAAACAACCCCATCAAAAAGTGGGCAGAGGACATGAACAGACACTTCTCAAAAGAAGACATTTATGCAGCCAAAAAACACATGAAGAAATGCTCATCATCACTGGCCATCAGAGAAATACAAATCAAAACCACAGTGAGATACCATCTCACACCAATTAGAATGGCCATCATTAAAAAATCAGGAAACAACAGGTGCTGGAGAGGATGTGGAGAAATAGGAACACTTTTACACTGTTGGTGGGACTGTAAACTAGTTCAACCATTGTGGAAGTCAGTGTGGCGATTCCTCAGGGATCTCGAACTAGAAATACCATTTGACCCAGCCATCCCATTACTGGGTATATACCCAAAGGACTATAAATCATGCTGCTATAAAGACACATGCACACGTATGTTTATTGCAGCACTATTCACAATAGCAAAGAGTTGGAACCAACCCAAATGTCCAACAACGATAGACTGGATTAAGAAAATGTGGCACATATACACCATGGAATACTATGCAGCCATAAAAAATGATGAGTTCGTGTCCTTTGTAGGGACATGGATGAAACTGGAAAACATCATTCTCAGTAAACTATCGCAAGGACAAAAAACCAAACACCGCATGTTCTCACTCATAGGTGGGAATTGAACAATGAGAACTCATGGACACAGGAAGGGGAACATCACACTCCGGGGACTGTTGTGGGGTGGGGGTAGGGGGGAGGGACAGCATTAGGAGATATACCTAATGCTAAATGACGAGTTAATGGGTGCAGGAAATCAACATGGCACATGAATACATATGTAACAAACCTGCACGTTGTGCACATGTACCCTAAAACCCTAAAGTATAATAAAAAAAAATTATGGAAAAAAAAAAAAAAAGAATACACAAGTATCAATAGCTGAATCCATCAAGCAGAATAAAGGATATCATGGGTTGAAGATCAACTTAATGAAATAAAGCATAAAGACAAGATTACAGAAAAAGAATGAAAAGAAACGAACAAAGCCTCCAAGAAACATGGGACTATGTGAAAAGACCAAACCTACGTTTGATTGGTGTACGTGAAAGTGACGGGGAGAATGGAACCAAGTTGGAAAATACTCTTCAGAATTTATCCAGGAGAACTACCCCAACTTAGCAAGACAGGCCATCATTCAAACTCAGGAAATACAAAGAACACCACAAAGATACTCTTCGAAAAGAGCAACCCCAAGACACATAATCATCTGATTTACCAAGGTTGAAATAAAGGAAAAAATATTAAGAGCAGCCAGATAGAAAGGTCGGGTTACCCACAAAAGGGAGCCCATCAGTCTAACAGCAGATCTCTCGGCAGAAACCCTACATGCCAGAAAAGAGTGGGGCCCAATATTCAACATTCTTAAAGAAAAGAATTTTCAACCCAGAATTTCATATCCAGCCAAATTAAGCTTCTTAAGTGAAGGAGAAATAAAATCTCTTACAGACAAGCAAATGCCAAGAGATTTTGTCACCCCCAGGCCTGCCTTACAAGAGTTAATCATCAAAAAGAACAACTGGTACCAGCCACTGCAAAAATGTACCAAATTGCAAAGACCATCGACACTATGAGGAAACTATATCAACTAATGGGCAAAATAACCAGCTAGCATCGTAATGACAGGATCAAATTCACACATACCAATATTAACCTTAAATGTAAATGGGCTAAATGGAAAGCAAAACCAAGCAGGGGTTGCAATCCTAGTCTCTGATAAAACAAACTTTAAACCAACAAAGATCACAAAAGACAAAGAAGGGCATTACATAATGGTAAAGGGATCAATGCAACAAAAGGAGCTCTCTTAAATATATATGCACCAAATAAAGGAGCACCCAGATTCATAAAGCAAGTTCTTAGAGACCTACAAAGATACTTAAGACTCCCACACAATAATAGTGAGAGACTTTAACAGCCCGCTGTCAATATTAGACAGATCAACGAGACAGAATATTAACAAGGATATTCAGGGCTTGAACACAGCTCTGGACCAAGTGGACTTAATAGACATCTATAGAACTCTCTACCCCAAATCAACAGAAGATACATTCTTCTTAACACCACATCACACTTATTCTAAAATTGACCAAATAATCAGAAGTAAAACACTCCTCAGCAAATGCAAAATAATAGAAATAAGAAGAAACCGTCTCTCAGACCACAGTGCAATCTAATTAGAACTCAAAATTAAGAAACTCACTCAAAACCACACAACTACATGGAAACTGAACAACCTGCTCTGAATGACTGGGTAAATAACAAAATGAAGGCAGAATAAATAAGCTCTTTGAAACCTATGAGAACAAAGACACAATATAGCAGAATCTCTGGGATACAGCTAAAGCACTGTTTAGGGGGAAAATTATAGCACTAAATGCCCACATGAGAAAGTGGGAAATATCTAAAATCGAACCCTAACATCACAGTTAAAAAAACTAGAGAAGCAAGAGCAAACAAATTCAAAAACTAGCAGAAGACAAGAAATAACTAAGATCACTGCAGAACTGAAGGAAAGACAGACAGAAAAACCCGTCAGAAAATCAATGAATTCAGGAGCTAGTTTTTTTTTAAAGACTAACAAAATAGAACGCTAACCAGACTAATCAAGAAGAAAAGATAGAAGAATCAAATAGACACAATAAAAATGATAAAGGGGATATTACCACTGATCCCGCAAAAATACAAACTACCATCAGAGAATAATATAAACACCTCTATGCAAGTGAACTAGAAAATCTAGAAGAAATGGATACATTCCTGGACACATACATCCTCCCAAGAATAAACCAGGAAGAAGTCAAATCCCTGAATAGACCAATAACAAGTTCTGAAATTGAGGCAGTAATTAATAGCCTACCAACCAACCAAAAACAAACAAACAAACAAACAAAAGCCCAGGAACAGAGGGATTCACAGCCAAATTCTAGCAGAGGTACAAAGAGGAGCTGGTACCATTCCTTCTGAAACTATTCCAAACAGTAGAAAAAGAAGGACTCCTCCCTAACTCATTTTATGAGGCCAGCATCATCCTGATACCAAAACCTGGCAGAGACACAACAAAAAAAGAAAATTTCAGGCCAATATCCCTGTTGAACATTGATGCAATAGTCTTCAATAAAATACTGGCAAATCTAATCCAGCAGCACATCAAAAAGCTTATCCACCATGATCAAGACGGCTTCATCCCTGGGATGCAAGGCTGATTCAACATATGCAAATCAATAAACGTAATCCATCACATAAACAGAACCAAAGACAAAAACCACATGATTACCTCAATAGATGCAGAAAAGGCCTTTGACAAAATTCAACAACCCTTCATGCTAAAAACTCTCAATAAACTAGGTATTGATGGAACGTATCTCAAAATAATAAGCACTATTTATGACAAACCCACAGCCAGTATCATACTGAATGGGCAAAAGCTGGAAGCATTCCCTTGAAAACTGGCACAAGACAAGGATGCCCTCTCTCATCACTCCTATTCAACATAGTATTGGAAGTTCTGGCCAGGGCAATCAGGCAAGAGAAAGAAATAGAGGGTATTCAAATAGAAAGAGAGGAAGTCAAATCATCTGTTTGCAGATGACATGACTGTATATTTAGAAAATCCCATCATCTCAGCCCAAAATCTCCTTAAGCTGATAAGCAACTTCAGCTAAGTCTCAGGATACAAAATCAATGTGCAAATATCACAAGCATTCCTATAACCAATAATAGAGAGCCAAATCATGAGTGAACTCCCATTTACAATTACTACAAAGGGAATAAAATACCTAGGAATGTAACTTATAAGGGATGTGAAGGACCTCTTCAAAGAGAGGTACAAACCATTGCTCAAGGAAATAAGAGAGGACACAATCAATGGAAAAACATCCCATGCTCATGGATAGGAAGAATTAATATTGTGAAAATGGCCATCCTGCCCAAAGTAATTTATAGATTCAGTGCTATCCCCATCAAGCTACCATTGACTTTCTTCACAGAATCAGGAAAAACTTTAAATTTCATACGAAGCAAAAAAGAGCCCGTATACCCAAGACAATCCTAAGCAAAAAGAGCAAAGCTGGTGGCATCACATTACCTGACTTCAAACTATACAAGCTAGAGTAACCAAAACATCATGGTACTGGTGCTAAAGCAGATATCCCACATTGGTACTGGTGCCAAAGCAGATATCCTAATGGAACAGAATTGAAACCTCAGAAATAACACCACACATCTACAACCATCTGATCTTTGATAAACCTGACAAAAACAAGTAATGGGGAAAAGATTCCCTATTTAATAAAGGGTGTTGGGAAAACTGTCTAGCCATATGCAGAAAACTGAAACTGGACCCCTTCCTTACACCTAATACAAAAATCAACTCAAGATGGATTAGAGACTTAAACTAAAACCTAAAGCCATAAAACCCCTGGAAGAAAACCTAGGCAATACCATTCAGGACATAGGTATGGCCAAAGGCTTCATGACTAAAACACCAAAAGCAATGGCAACAAAAGCCAAAATTGACAAATGGGATCTAATTAAACTAAAGAGCTTCTGTGCAGTAAAAGAAACTACCAGAGTGAACTTGCAACCTACAGAATGGGAGAAAATTCTTGCAATCTATCCAACTGACAAAGGGCTAGTATCCAGAATCTTCAAGGAACTTAAACAAATTTACAAGAAAAAAACAACCTCATCAAAAAGTGGAAAAAAGAAATGAATAGACACTTCTCAAAAAAAGACATTTATGTGGCCAAGCAACATATGAAAAAATGCTCATCATCATAGGTCATTAGAGAAATGCAAATCAAAACCACAATGAGATATCACCTTACAGCAGTTACAATGGCAATCATTAAAAAGTCAGGAAACAACAGATGCCAGAGAGGATGTGGAGAAATAGGAATGCTTTTACACTGTTGGTGGGAGTGTAAATTTGTTCAACCGTTGTGGAAGACAGTGTGGCGATTCCTTAAGGATCTGGACCAGAAATATCATTTCACCCAGCAATCTCATTACTGGGTATATACCCAAAGGATTATAAATCATTCTATCATAAAGACACATGCACACATATGTTTATTGTAGCACTATTTACAATAGCAAATACTTGGAACCAATCCAAATGCCCACCAATGATAGACTGGATAAAGAAAATGTGGCACATATTCACCATGCAATACTATGCAGCCGTAAAAAAGGATGAGTTCACGTCATTTGCAGGGACATGGATGAAACTGGAAACCATCATTCTCAGCAAACTAACACAGGAGCAGAAAACCAAACACCACCTGTTCCCACTCACAAGTGGGATTTGAACAATGAGACCACATGGACACAATGTGGGGAATATCACACGCTGGAGCCTGTCAAGGGGTGGGGGGCTAGGGGAAGGATAGCATTAGGAGAAGTACTTCATATCGATGACCAGTTGATGGGTGCAGCAAACCACCATGACACGTATATACCTATGTAACAAACCTGCATGTTCTGCACACATATCTCAGAACTTAAAGTATAATAATAATAATAAAGACACACATGCACATATATGTTCATCATAGCACTATTCACAATAGCAAAGAGAAGGAATCAACCTAGACACCCATCAGTAGTGGGCTTGATGAAGAAATGTGGTATATATACAACAGGGAATAGTATCACTATAAAAAGTGAAATCATGCCCTTTGCAGCCACATGGATGGAACTTTAGGCCATTATTCAAAGTGACTTAATGCAGGGACAGAAAGTCAAATACCATGTCTTCACTTTCAAGTGGAAGCTAAACATTGAGGATACCAGGACACAAGGAAGGGAACAATAGACACTGGGGCCCACTTGAGGGTTCAGGGTGGGAAGAGAGTGATTGAAAAATCTACCTATTGGGAACTGTGCTCAGTACCTGTGTGATGAAATAATTTGTACACCAAACTTCCATGACATGCAATTTACCCATGTAACCAACCTGCATATGTACCTCATGAACCTAAAATAAAAATTGGAAAAAAAAACCTAAAAAGAAAAAAACCTCAAACAAACAAACAAGAAACAAAACCTTTTATAAGTGGCGCATCGACCATGTGGTGAACCCTGTTTTTGTGCTTCCTGTCATTTAATCCAGTGGTCCTTAATGGGGATGTTATCGCCCCCTGGAGGCATTGTGACAATTTGCAGGGGTATTTTTGGTTTCACAGGGATTTGAGAGTACCATTGCCATTTAGGGGGTGAGGGCCAAGGATGCTAGACTTCCTGCAAGGTGAAGGACAGTCCTACATAATGAAGAACTAGCTCATGTACATGTCTGTAATGTTCTGTGTCTATTCCTATAGGCAAAATCTTGTGTTTATAATTTTGCAAGCCTAGAGCCTACTTTTGTTTTGCATATAAACAGAAAGTAATTTTTGAATGGTTTGAAGATAGTGACATT
Organism: Hylobates moloch; assembly: GCF_009828535.3. Taxonomy (NCBI): domain Eukaryota; kingdom Metazoa; phylum Chordata; class Mammalia; order Primates; family Hylobatidae; genus Hylobates; species Hylobates moloch. The sequence goes on along the minus strand of NW_026652277.1, from coordinate 87,766,626 downwards.
TTCAAGAGCACATCTGTCACATAAATTGAAGGAAGATTTTACTCCATTTTGTTTGGAACCTTATCAAGAACTTTTCACTATTGCAGACATCAAGTCTGCACTTCATGACTTGTGGTTATAGCTGCTGCATTAACGGTGGTAATATCATGTACATGTGTCATAATGAAGCCATTATTGAATTTTCTAGAATAATCATGTCTAAGCATTTACTTATCGAAACACACATTATTTTTCTATAAATTACTTTTCATTTCTTCTTTATATTACAGTTATTACATTAAAGTGTCTTGGTTGGTAGCATTATATATGAATTTCATTTCAAGATATTTAAGAGGAAGTGAATAAATATTTGTAACAGAGTGTGTTGGCTTGAGAACTATTGATTTATCCTCACGACAGCCCCTTGATGCAGATAATTATAGCTTTCTCCATTTTTCAGATCAAGAAACAAGCAACTAGCCCAGGTCGCATAGCTGGTAAGGTAGGGAGCCAGGGTTTAGATTGAACATTGTGGATCTTAGAGCTACACTCTTCTTTTTTTTTTTTTTTTTTTGAGACCAAGTCTCGCTCTGTCGCCCAGGCTGGAGTGCAGTGGCGCGATCTTGGCTCACTGCAAGCTCCGCCTCCCGGGTTCCTGCCATTCTCCTGCCTCAGCCTCCGGAGTAGCTGGGACTACAGGCGCCCGCCACCGCTCCCGGCTAATTTTTTATATTTTTAGTAGAGACGGAGTTTTACCGTGGTCTCGATCTCCTGACCTTGTGATCCACACACCTCAGCCTCACAAAGTGCTGGGATTAAAGGCGTGAGCCACCGCGCCTGGCCAGAGCTACACTCTTAACATTGTTTTTCTTCTTCCTATCATCCAAACATCAGGCAAAACAAGGACAGAATTCTAGTCACGTCTTAAGAGTTAGGGAGTGAACAGTTTTAAAAATGCAGATCCATGCAGAATCGCCATGCAGAGTGGCTTGTACCAGGACTAGCAAGGGAGACTGAGAGGCTTGCTGGCTGTCTCCATGGGTTCCAAGTAAAGGCAAGATGGCCTCCCGATGCTCATTCTGAGTAAGTAGAAAGAGTAGAGCTGAGAAGACTGTCAAGGCTAGTTTCCCCAGGGTTGCATGGTCTCCTCATTTCCCCCAGGAAATAAAGGATGAATCACTCACTGATAGTTTAGAACACATAGCAGGGTGCCTGCCAAACCGCCCCTGGAATCTGCAATGTTATTCAGTAATACATTCAACATTTAGTTTTTATTAAGCATGTAGCATCATGGCCCTGTGTAAGGTTAAATAAAAACTTTGACTAAATTCTTTCACAATTCCTTAAGCATGCATCTGAAAATCAGATCAGCAAATAGCCTTGATTTTTCTTCCAGTCTGAGTTTATCCACAGATATTTCCATATGTTAATATTATATACTGAATTTCTTCTTCATTGGTTGTGTCTCATAAATATAGATTGCTGTATCTTGAAAATCAAGAGATGTTTTCATGTGGGAATACATACACTTTTAACAACACTATTTAAGAGTGGTCCAAAAATGCTCAACGTGGCCTTTGCCAATGAAGAATAAAAGAGATAAACTTAAAAATATCCCTGTCTGGATTTTTAAAATGTGAATCTGAATTGCCCTGCTTCACTTTTCTTTTTTCCAGGAGATAAGATCATGATGAGCACAGTTCTAATGAGCTGGAAACTTCTTCCTCAGCTACTGTTTTGACAGGTTGTTTAACCTGGAGAGACTCTTATTGAGGTTAAATAGAAGAGACACAGAATCCAGATAAATCTGTAGATTAGTATATTAAAATGTATCTGCTTCTTTTGTTTTAAAGTAACTTCTCATGGCAGTTCTTGGCCTATTTGTTGAGAAATCAGTCCAGAATGACTTAGACAGAAGGCAGTGGCATGCACACTTAAACTGGCTGCTCTTGCCCCAAAAACTTCATCAAAAACATCATTGGTTTATTATTGTGAACTCAACATGCTACAATTATCCTTTTAATGCATTCAACTTTCAGGCATATTAAAAGCCATGAAATATACACAGATGCTAAATAAAAAACATTTTTATGTATCTGTAGGATTAAAAAAGAGAGAAAAAGATAGAAATGGATTTCAAATTGAGGCAGCATGGAAGTGACAAACTTATTAAAGGTTTTTAATTTTTTAATTTTTAATTTTTGTCTTTTGCTTATGAGCAAGGCATTTCTATTCCTTGTTTATAGTGTGTTTGGTCAGATGCTGTGCCCTGGCCTCAATCCAAAGGCTAGCGAAGGTTATTAACTTTTATGCATGAGTGATAAACATTTATCTTACTTTAAAAATGAAAGTACTAAATCCCTCTTAAAGTCTTTTCCCAACTTACAGATGGCCCATAATTTTGATATTTTTTAAGTTAGCTATTTGGAGCTTAGATATCTGTTCATAATATGATGGTATTTGTTTTTTCTAGGTTTAAGAACACCTATGATATACACGAGGGGCTGACCAACTTTTTCTGTGAAGGGCCAGATGGTAAGTATTTCAGGCTTTGAGTATCATACAGTGTCCATCTCTTATTGCAGTGTGAAAGCAGCCATAGACAGTGCATGAACAAATGAGTATAATTGTATTCCAATATATTTACTTATGCAATTAAAATTTTATATAATTTTCACATGTCACAAAATATTCTTTTAATTTTTCAACTATTTAAAACTGTAGAAACAATTTTAGCTCACTGGCTGTAAAAAAAACAGGCAGCAAGCCATATTTGACTTCTAAGCAGTAGTTTGCAGACTCCTGTATGTATGTATGTAACTGCATGTATGTTAAAATAAGGAACTTGTGGATTCTGCAGGAAAAAACATTTTATATTAAATTGGAAGTGTCAAGAATACATCTGTTACAGAATTATCTAAGCCAAGTTGGCAGTGGACAATGAGTAGATTTTTATTGGTAGATGGAAGAGCTATTATTATTTGGATATAGGTGAGGGCTGTAAGTCTCTCTCAATTCCACCTTCATATCCAGTAGATGAGTTATAGGGTAAGCAAGTCTGACACCAGATTATACGTGTTTATAAATATTAAATAGCAAGTGGCACAAACACAGTTATACCACCTGTTCTTGAAGTCTCACTCTTACACACCCCTAATACCTTGCATGAAATGTACACTGGGGGAAGATAACATTCTGCAGCCAGGATTCAGATAACCTAGGAACTGGGTGACAGAATTCTCTGTTAATGGCAAAACCAAGGAAATAAGAGGGTCTTAGGCTAAGAATGCCATTAAAAGGGAGTAAGCTGCTGGGTGGCCAGATTTATACAAATGTAATTGCCAAGGTACTCATATAATCTTTCTAGCAATCTGTGTCAATTATTGCTAAATTCCCCAAATCACAATAGAACTGATGCTGTGATGAAATTGTGGGTGATTCTTTTTCCTTTTCTATAGTTTCCCCCCTATAAAGAATAGCGTTAATTAGAATGTTACCAAACTGTGATCCTTCTTAGTTCTTCTTTCTCTACAGCCAATCTTAATGATTTTCTTTTCATTTAAAGATTGTGGAATATGTAAATCATAGCCAGAAATAAAATGGAACTCATGGCCAATCTGGTTTCAGCTATATCTCCACTTGCTTTCCCCAACCCCATATTATTTTCAAGAAAATCCTATATGTTTTCATCTATAAATATTGTCATTTGTATTTCTAGGAGATATGGGCTTATTTTAAAAAACCAGAATTCTAATACCACAAAAAATTAATAATTATTTAGTATCACCAAATATATAGTGTTCTTATTTATAAGAGCCACACATTCCAACTGAATAATATATCATCTACATCTCTTTTAATCTATAATCTCTCTCTTCTCATCTCCTCTCTCTTTTTCTTACAATTTGATGTGTGAAGATACTTTTTTTTAATATATACTTTAAGTTCTAGGGTACTTGTGCACAACGTGCAGGTTTGTTACCTACGTATACATGTGCCATGTTGCTGTGCTGCACCCATTAACTCGTCACTTACAGGTATATCTCCTAAAGCTATCTCTCCCCCTTCCGCTCACCCTACGACAGGCCCCAGTGTGTGATGTTCCCCATCCTGTGTTCAAGTGTTCTCATTGTTCAATTCCCACCTATAAGTGAGAACATGCGGTGTTTGGTTTTTTGTCCTTGTGATAGTTTACTGAGAATGATGGTTACCAGCTTCATTCACGTCCCTACAAAGGACATGAATGCATCCTTTTTTTATGGCTGCATAGTATTCCATGGTGTATATGTGCCACATTTTCTTAATCCAGTCTATCATTGATGGACATTTGGGTTGGTTCCAAGTCTTTGCTATTGTGAATAGTGCCGCAATAAACATACGTGTGCATGTGTCTTTATAGCAGCATGATTTATAATCCTTTGGGTATATACCCAGTAATGGGATGGCTGGGTCAAATGGTATTTCTAGTTCTAGATCCTTGAGGAATCGCCACACTGACTTCCACAATGGTTGAACTAGTTTACAGTCCCACCAACAGTGTAAAAGTGTTCCTATTTCTCCACATCCTCTCCAGCACCTTTCCCCATTTCCTGTTTTTGACAGGTTTGTCAAAGATCAGATGGTTGTAGATGTGTGGTATTATTTCTGAGGGCTCTGTTCTGTTCCATTGGTCTATGTCTCTGTTTTGGTACCAGTACCATGCTGTTTTGGTTACTGTAGCCTTGTAGTATAGTTTGAAGTCAGGTAGAGTGATGCCTCCAGCTTTGTTCCTTTGGCTTAGGATAGTCTTGGAAATGTGGGCTCTTTTTTAGTTCCGTATGAACTTTAAAGTAGTTTTTTCCAATTCTGTGAAGAAAGTCATTGGTAGCTTGATGGGGATGGCATTGAATCTATAAATTACCTTGGGCAGTATGGCCATTTTCACGATATTGATTCTTCCTATCCATGAGCATGGAATGTTCTTCCACTTGTTCGTGTCTTCTTTTATTTCATTGAGCAGTGGTTTGTAGTTCTCCTTGAAGAGGTCCTTCACATCTCTTTTAAGTTGGATTCCCAGGTATTTTATTCTCTTTGAAGCAATTGTGAATGGGAGTTCACTCATGATTTGGCTCTCTGTTTGTCTGCTATTGGTGTATAAGAATGCTTGTGATTTTTGCATATTGATTTTGTATCCTGAGACTTTGCTGAAGTTGCTTGTCAGCTTAAGGAGATTTTGGGCTGAGATGATGGGGTTTTCTAAATATACAATCATGTCATCTGCAAACAGGGATGATTTGACTTCCTCTTTTCCTAATTGAATACCCTTTATTTCTTTCTCTTGCCTGATTGCCCTGGCCAGAACTTCCAACACTTTGTTGAATAGGAGTGGTGAGAGAGGGCATCCCTGTCTTGTGCCAGTTTTCAAAGAGAATGCTTCCAGTTTTTGCCCATTCAGTATGATATTGGCTATGGGTTTATCATAAATAGCTCTTATTATTTTGAGATATGTCCCATCAATACCTAATTCATTGAGAGTTTTTTTTTAGCATGAAGGGCTGTTGAATTTTGTCAAAGGCCTTTTCTGCACCTATTGAGGTAATCATGTGGTTTTTGTCTTTGGTTCTGTTTATATGCTGGATTACATTTATTGATTTGTGTATGTTGAACCAGCCTTGCATCCCAGGGATGAAGCCCACTTGATCATGGTGGATAAGTGTTTTGACGTGCTGCTGGATTCGGTTTGCCAGTATTTTATTGAGGATTTTTGCATCAATGTTCATCAGGGATATTGGTCTAAAATTCTCTTTTTTTGTTGTGTCTCTGTCAGGCTTTGGTATCAGGATGATGCTGGCCTCATAAAATGAGTTAGGGAGGAGTTCCTCTTTTTCTATTGATTGGAATAGTTTCAGAAGTAATGGTACCAGCTCCTCCTTGTACCTCTGGTAGAATTCGGCTGTGAATCCATCTGGTCCTGGACTTTTTTTGGTGGGTAGGCTATTAATTATTGCCTCTATTTCAGAGCCTGTTATTGGTCTATTCAGGGATTCAACTTCTTCCTGGTTGAGTCATGGGAGGCTGTATGTGTTGAGGAATTTATCCATTTCTTCTAGATTTTCTAGTTTATTTGCATAGAGGTGTTTATAGTATTCTCTGATGGTAGTTTGTATTTCTGTGGGATCGGTGGTGATATTCCCTTTATCATTTTTTATTGTGTCTATTTGATTCTTCTCTCTTTTCTTCTTTATTAGTCTTGCTAGCGGTCTATCAATTTTGTTGATCTTTTAAAAAAACCAGCTCCTGGATTCATTGATTTTTTGAAGGATTTTTTTGTGTTGTATCTCCTTCAGTTCTGCTCTGATCTTAGTTATTTCTTGCCTTGTGCTAGCTTTTGAATGTGTTTGCTCTTGCTTCTCTAGTTCTTTTAATTGTGATGTGAGGGTGTTAATTCTAGGTCTTTCCTGCTTTCTCTCGTGGGCATTTAGTGCTATAAATTTCCCTCTTCACACTGCTTTGAATGTGTCCCAGAGATTCTGGTATGTTGTGTCTTTGTTCTTGTTGGTTTCAAAGAACATCTTTATTTCTGCCTTCATTTCGTTATGTACCCACTAGTCATTCAGGAGCAGGTTGTTCAGTTTCCATGTAGTTGAGCGGTTTTGAGTGAGTTTCTTAATCCTGAGTTCTAGTTTGATTGCACTGTGGTCTGAGAGACAGTTTGTTATAATTTCTGTTCTTTTACATTTGCTGAGGAGTGCTTTACTTCCAACTGTGTGGTCAATTTTGGAATAAGTGTGATGTGGTGCTGAGAAGAATGTATATTTTGTTGATTTGGGGTGGAGAGTTCTGTAGATGTCTATTAGGTCCACTTGGTGCAGAGCTGAGTTCAATTCCTGGACATGCTTGTTAACTTTCTGTCTCATGGATCTGTCTAATGTTGACAGTCTCTTTGTAGGTCACTCAGGACTTGGTTTATGAATGTGGGTCCTCCTGTATTTGGTGCATATATATTTAGGATAATTAGCTCTTCTTGTTGAATTGGTCCCTTTACCATTATGTAATGGCCTTCTTTGTCTCTTTGGATCTTTGTTGGTTTAAAGTCTGTTTTATCAGAGACTAGGATTGCAACCCCTGCCTTTTTTTGTTTCCCATTTGCTTGGTAGATCTTCCTCCATCCCTTTATTTTGAGCCTTGTGTGTCTCTGCATGTGAGATGGGTTGCCTGAATACAGCACACTGAGGGATCTTGACTATTTATCCAATTTGCCAGTCTGTGTCTTTTAATTGGAGCAGTTAGCCCATTTACATTTAAGGTTAATATTTTTATGTGTGAATTTGATCCTGTCATTATGATGTTAGCTGGTTATTTTGCCTGTTAGTTGATGCAGTTTCTTCCTAGCCTTGATGGTCTGTACAATTTGGCATGTTTTTGCAGTGGCTGGTACTGGTTGTTCCTTTCCATGTTTAATGCTTCCTTCAAGAGCCCTTGTAGGGCAGGCCTGGTGGTGACAAAATCTCTCAGCATTTGCTTGTCTGTAACGGATTTCATTTCTTCTTCACTTATGAAGCTTAGTTTGGCTGGATATGAAATTCTGGTTGAAAATTCTTTTCTTTAAGAATGTTGAATATTGGCCCCCACTCTCTTCTGGCTTGTAGAGTTTCTTCCACTGTTAGTCTGATGGGCTTTCCTTTGTGGGTAACCCGACTTTTGTCTCCAGCTGCCTTTAACATTTTTTCCCTCATTTCAACTTTGGTGAATCTGACAATTATGTGTCTTGGAGTTGCTCTTCTCGAGGAGTATCTTTGTGGCATTCTCTGTATTTCCTGCATTTGAATGTTGGCCTGCCTTGCTAGGTTGGGGAAGTTCTCCTGGATAATACCCTGCAGAGTGTTTTCCAACTTGGTTCCATGCTCCCCGTCACTTTCAGGTACACCAATCAGATGGAGTTTGGTCTTTTCACATAATCCCATATTTCTTGGAGGCTTTATTCATTTCTTTTTACTCTTTTTTCTCTAAACTTCTCTTCTCACTTCATTTCATTCATTTGATCTTCAGTCACTGATACCCAGTTCTTCCAGTTGATGAAATCGGCTACTGAAGCTTGTGCATTTGTCATGTAGTTCTTGTGCCATGTTTTTCAGCTCCATCAGGTCATTTAAGGACTTCTCTACATTGGTTATTCTAGTTAGCCATTCATCTAATCTTTTTTCAAGGTTTTTAGCTTCTTTGCGATGGGTTCAAACTTCCTCCTTTAGCTTGGAGAAGTTTGATCGTCTGAAGCCTTCTTTTCTCAACTCGTCAAAGTCATTCTCCATACATCTTTGTTCCATTTCTGGCGAGGAGCTGCATTCCTTTGGAGCAGGAGAGGTGCTATGATTTTTAGAATTTTCAGCTTTTCTGCTCTGTTTTTTCCCTATCTTTGTGGTTTTATCTACCTTTGGTCTTTGACGATGGTGATGTACAGATGGTTTTGGTGTGGATATCCTTTCTCTTTGTTAATTTTCCTTCTAACAGTCAGGACCCTCAGCTGCAGGTCTGTTGGAGTTTGCTGGAGGTCCATTCCAGACCCTGTTTGCCTGGGTATCAGCAGCGGAGGCTGCAGAACAGCCAATATTGCTGAACAGCAAATGTTGCTGCTGGATTGTTTCCCTGGAAGCTTCGTCTCAGAGGGGTACCCAGCCCTGTGAGCTGTCTGTCTGCCCCTACTGGAGGGTGCATCCCAGTTAGGCTACTTGGGGGTCAGGGACTCACTTGAGGGGGCAGACTGTCCGTTCTCAGATCTCAAACTCTGTGCTAGGAGTACCACTACTCTCTTCAAAACTGTCAGACAGGGACATTTAAGTCTGCAGTTGTTTCTGCTGCCTTTTGTTTGGCTATGCCCTGCCCCCAGAGGTGGAGTCTACAGAGGCAGGCAGGCCTCCTTGAGCTGTGGTGGGCTCCACCCAGTTGGAGCTTCCTGGCCACTTTGTTTACCTACTCAAGCATCAGCAATGGCAGGCGCCCCTCCCCCAGTCTTGCTGCTGCCTTGCAGATGGATCTCAGACTGCTTTGCTAGCAATGAGTGAGGCTCCATGGGCATGGGACCCTCCTCACCAGGCGCGGGACCCTCCTTGCCAGGCACGGGACCCTCCTCGCCAGGCACGGGATATAATCTCCTGGTGTGACGTTTGCTAAGACCATTGGAAAAGCACAGTATTAGGGTGGGAATGACCCGATTTTCCAGGTGCTGTCCGTCACTGCTTCCCTTGGCTAGGAAAAGGAATTCCCTGACCCCTTGCACTTCCTAGGTGAGGTGATGTCTTGCCCTGCTTCGGCTCATGCTCGATGGGCTGCACCCACTGTCCTGCACCCACTGTCCAACAAGCCCCAGTGAGATGAATCTGGTACCTCAGTTGGAAATGCAGAAATCACCTGTCTTCTGCGTCGCTTATGCTGGGAGCTGTAGACTGGAGCTGTTCCTATTCGGCCATCTTGGAACTGCCCCCCATGAAGATACTTTTTTATTCAGACATTTTCCCAGAATCTGGGTTTTGCTGATCATACTTGATTTTGAGAATGATCCTTTATTTCTTAATATTTTCGTTATAAATGTGATAGATACTTGCTGAAGGATATTTTGACTGTTCAATTGTGAGGATAGTCCTGCCACTAGATCTCTTTCAATTATTGAACTAACTCTCTTGGCATCATCCCTTCTGTGTACAACACATATCTTCCCTCTCCCCAACCCCACATTCAAGAAACCAGTGGTTCTTAGATAATATCATCTCCAAAAGCTAGTTTGGAAATTTTTTTGATTGTTTTAGTTATCAAATGACTGAGAGAGACATGGAGGCGTTAATGGACCCACTGAAGAATTGTCCCCCATATTGTATTTCTTTTGGCTGTTACCCTCAAATTCATGTAGGTGTAGTATTCTTTATCATTATCTGAGCCTGGAACTCAATTCTGTTTTACATATAATCACAAAGTAATTTTTTTTACATTTTTACTGTACCCTGAATTTTCTACCAATACAACTAGTGGGTAAGTTGAGGAAAGATGGAACTCTGTTTGGCTTGAAATTTTCTATTACAGAAAACCACTAGCAGCATTGCCACTCATAGTACTTGAGTTACCAACACAATATGCCTGCATTAGTATGTTTTTGGCTATTTCCTTTACGGGGCTGATTACTTCATCATGCTTTTTTATCCAGGCCTCCAAAACTTTAAAGTTTGTGGCCTGCCCAATTATTTATGTTGTGAAATACCTTTTTTTTTTTTTTTTTAACAATTTGTAATATATTTCACTTATTATAGTTAAAGCATTATATAAATTATTTTGCAATTCTGTACATAGGTAGGTTTTGTCACCTGTGGATTTTATTTCAAGAGAGAAATTATTAATAAAGAGGGTGTTGATTGTGATAGTATTGAGCACCACAGGCTTAGGCCACTGGGGAAGGTCAAGACTAAGGGACCAGTGAGGGACAACTGAGAATTGAAACATGTTAGCAGTGGAGTTTGCATAATAATAGCTGACACTTATGTAGTGATTATGTAATATGCCAAGAACTCTTCTGTTTTTCTAAGAAGCACCTTAACAAATCAACTTCAATCCTCACAACAGCTGCAGGAGGTCAATGGGAGCTATCACTTTTCCCATCTTATAAATGAGAAAATGAGGGACCCAGAGGTGCATAATTTACCCAAATTCACACTAATAATTGCCAGGGCTGGCACAAACTCAGGAAGTGATGATATGGAGTCTGTTCTCTTAACCACTGCCTTTGATTGCTTTTCTTTTGAAGCATAATTCACTGAGCACAAAGGAAAGAAAATCAAGTGTATTGGCAGAAAATGCATGGTGATGTCAGATTCCAGGGGGAAATGAATATGCAAATCAGTGCCTTTTAGAGACTAGGTGAGCTGAGTGGGTGGTAGGGTGTGAAGTAAACATTTGAAGTGCATATAGCCTCTGTAGGGACTCAAGATATATTTGAGTGAGTGAATGAAGTGCCTTCTAGAGGTTTAGGCCACAGTCACCTTAATAAGACCTTTGAAATGGAGAGTCATTTGAATGGCTTCTTAGTTATGCAAATAAATGGCAAATAGATCCCCATTGTCCTAGGAGAGGGCTAAGAAGTATTCCCCCAAGACCTCTTCTAAGCAGAGCTCCTTAATGGTTAGAAGTTAGATCACTGTGTATAAGAAGGCCAAAGCCTTCAAGAGGAGAAAGGAGAATCACAGCCCTTGTTTTCCATGATACTGATCTAGAGGACACTAGTGTGGTGGGCCAGGTAGCCTTGACCTGCTGGTGAGAAAGGATACCATGGTCCTCCAAAGGGTCCTGCTGGAAAGCCAGAGGGAATCTGGGCTGATGAGTTCCCACATGAGCAGGGCTTTTGGAGAACAGAGAATAAAATTGTGGAAGAGTCTCAAGGTTAACAAAGAAAGCAGAACAAACATTTGGGCATCTGTACTACTACACAAAGGACTGAAATGGCTGCTTTCACAAAAGCAGTGTAACACATCTAGCCAGGAGGCCTTAACAAGAATTGGATAATGGGAATTGCCTGATTTGCCCCCTCAAGACCACAGAATCTTAATTACCATTGTTAATTAGGATATACCTGGTTCAAATATTCATTTCGACACTTTCTAACAGGGGCTAGGGTGAAAGAGGGTGCTTTGAATAGACTTTTTTTTTTTGAGACAGAGTCTTCCTCTGTCACCCAGGGTGAACTGTAATGGCATGGTCTCGGCTCACTGGAACCTCTGCCTCCTGGGTTCAAGCGATTCTCCTGCCTTAGCCTCCCAAGTAGCTGGGACTACAGGCACGTGCCACTACACCTGGCTAACTTTTGCATTTTTAGTAGAGATAAGGTTTCACTATGTTGGCCAGGCTGGTCTTGAACTCCTGACCTCGTGATCCACCCGCCTTTGCCTCCCAAAGTGCTGGGATTACAGGTGTGAGCTACCACGCCCGGCCTGAACAGATATTTTTGTATAAATTGACAGAATTCACATTATATAACAAACCATATATATCTTACTGAAAAGTTAACTTAATTACGGAAAGAGATTTACTCCACTCTCTTGTGCACAAGAATTCAGCAGCACTATTATTTAGAAACAGCTCCAAGAATCGTCTTTGTCCTGGTCTTACTGAAGTCCTCATTGGTTCATCCTTTGATCCTCTGCAGTGTCCTTTATAAGTCTGGGTCTGATGCAGGCCTTGTCTGAATGACCATTTCCCTTCGACTGTGTCTGTTTGATACTGGCCAATGTTTCAAAGTCTAGACTGCAATTAAGTCAGTTATCAGCACATATTAAGTACCCAACAAATGTTGGCTGAGTTTAAAAAGTATCCTCTTTTAAAACGAACACACATTGAGAAAGGCTTAGAGAAAAGCAGTTGAGCATTCATACCTCTGTTTGGTGGTTCTGAACTAGAGGTCCCTAGGAGTCTGAAAGATGGTAAGTGTGGTCCTTGAACTACTTTCTGTATTTTAGTATGCCTAATGAAAATCATACCTTTCCCTGTAATGAGGTTGGGAAGCTAACTAAAATGTCCAGTTTCTTTATTTTTGTTTGTATTTATATTATATTAACTCTGTAACAATAGCATTAATCTCTTAGCCTAGGATTGTTTAGAGGCAAGTACCAGAATATATTCAAGTGAGTTTAGGGTAAAGAAGAAATTTAATATAATAATATAGGGGTATCTAGTAAACCCCAAAGTAGAAAGTACAACTAGGTCTTAAGAAGAATTGAAGCCAGTATGAGGCAAATCACCAAATCGCAGCTATCTTGAGAGTTCTCTTTCTGGAGTCCCCTGTGTCCTCCTTCTGCTTGTGCTTGCATTAGTTTCATCCTTCTTTCTGCAGACTGGGTACTTGGGCTCTGCTAGCACATGCCTATTATAATATCTGTAAATTATATTAAAACACTTTAGTGAAGATGGTATGTATATATGTATACATATACGGATATGTAGATACACACATATATACACACATACATATATAGGTATGTATATGTATACATACATCTATATATACATAGTTGATTTGTACCTGAAGGATCATTAGTTAAGATTTGAAATATCTAGTCAGGGGCTCCTCTTGGGGAGGTGGTAATTGGCAATATATACTCGCTTCTTAGCGTTTGAAATAAGGAGAAATCTACATTCTGAAGACAGTTACCACAAGTTTAAGCCAACCTCAGATCGGCTTTAGATAGTTTAAAATTAGCATGAAGTGCATTAGAAATGACTTTTCATTAGTGAAATGCGTGATGTTCAAGAATGGGATTGGCTAGAAATACATGTGCAACTCTTCTCTCCTAGAAAAGATGTAAGATTACATTTTTGGAAGGGCATTTCTTGTCTTAAGACTCAGTTTGGCTCTGTTTATGGATTCTGTCATTCAGTTGTGATAAGAATTTTCTCTGAATTGTGATGCCAAAATATTGTTGCCTCTGCCTTCAATGAAAGAACCAATAGTTGTAAGTGATCAACTTATTTTAGGCCAGTTTTTGCAATGGGGAGATACCATGGTCACTCCCAAACTGGTCCTATCTCAGCCTTTAGGTCTGCATAAATGTATAAGCCCTTAGATTCCAAATGACTGGAGTCTCTTGGTTCTATTCCCAGTTTCTCTGGAAAAAGCATTGATTCTTTCAGCTTGGATAAGGTGTTCTAGTTCAATCCACTTTGCCCAGTGAAGTTTCTGAGTTGTGTAGTAGTCAGCAGTTCCAAAGACAGCCTCTCAGCAGGACGTGTGGCTGTGCACTCTCTCAAAATGGGGAGCAGGCTGGGTTGTGGGTGAAGGGTAGATTTCATAGAAAGGGCTGTCAGCAAGGTAAGTACCTTGAGATCTCATGTTCATCAGATTCAAAGTTGTGTGTGTCTTCGATCTAGAAAAAGATATTATTCTTTAAAATTCAGCATTTTTTAGACAGGTTAAATCTCACAAAAACAGAGTTGATTGGCAAAATAATAAAAGGGTTCTTGATATGACATTACTTTTTTTAGTTTATTCAACAAATATGTATGTATGTTTGTGTGTATTTATTCACTTATTTTGAGACAGAGTTTTGCTCTGTTGCTCAAGCTGGAGTGCAGTGGTGCAATTTCAGCTCACTGCAACCTTTGCCTCCCAGGTTGAAGTGATTCTCCTGCCTCAGCCTCCGGAGTAGCTGGGATTACAGGCACATGCCATGCCCAGCTAATATTTGTATTTTTAGTAGAGATGGGGTTTCACCATGTTGGCCAGGCTGGTCTTGAATTCCTGACCTCAAGTGATCCACTTGCCTCGCCCTCCCAAAGTGCTGAGATTACAGGTGTGAGCCACCTTTCCCAGCCACAAATATGTATTTAATCCCGACTATATACATGGCACAATGCTGGGTGTCTTTTCTTTTGAATAGTATTATTAGTGACTTAAATTTTCCAGTGGAATGGGGACTGATCATTGGAAGAAGGAGGCCTTGCCATGGGGGGCAGAAAAATGAACTACTTGTTCGTGAGACCAAGATCTCCAGTAGCATAGAAGAAGGGAGAAGGACAAGAAAACAAGAGGGCAGGACTTAGCTGACAAACTTAGACTATTTCCATATTCATACCCAAGGCCAACTCTGACTGCTTACAAGGCAAACACCAAACAGTCACCAATTAAAGTTGTTTTCCTCCACAGAGAATGATTCTGACATGGAGTGTGACTGTGACAAGGCTGTGGAACAGAGCAAGTGTTTGTTGTGCAAAATTTGTTTTGACTAGACCAACAAGGCTGTTCCTGTGGGCCATCTGCTGGGACCTAGAGCTTTGTTACTCAGAATCTTTGTTTAACCTGCTTCCATGAAAAAGGGGTTGCGGCCGGGCGCGGTGGCTCACGCTTGTAATCCCAGCACTTTGGGAGGCCGAGGCGGGCGGATCACGAGGTCAGGAGATCGAGACCACGGTGAAACCCTGTCTCTACTAAAAATATAAAAAAATCAGCCGGGCGTGGTGGCGGGCGCCTGTAGTCCCAGCTACTCGGAGAGGCTGAGGCAGGAGAATGGCGTGAACCCGGGAGGCGGAGCTTGCAGTGAGCCGAGATCGCGCCACTGCACTCCAGCCTGGGCGGCAGAGCGAGACTCCGCCTCAAAAAAAAAAAAAAGAAAAAGGGGTTGTAAGTAAATTAATAGAGTAAACAAGGAAAATGTTATGCTGATTAAGAGTGAAGGCCTTCAGCTGAAACATTTGTACTCATACAATGGCTGTACTAATTATAAATAATGCTGTCAGTTAAAACACCTTCACAGCTTGCCTTCTGCAACAGTGGTTTCACTGCTTTTTCCTAGAGTGTTTTGAAGTCTGATTTTTTCTTCTTTTTTTTAATTTTACTTTAAATTATGGGATACATGTGCAGAATGTGCAAGTTTGTTACATAGATATACATGTGCCATGGTGGTTTGCTGCACCTATCAACCCATCATCTAGGTTTTAAGCCCCACATGCATTAGGTATTTGTCCTGATGCTCTCCCTCCCCATGCCCCTCACCCCCAAGAGGCCCCGGTGTGTGTGCTATTCCCTTCCCTGTGTCCATGTGTTCTCATTGTTGAAGCCTGATTTTTTGTTGTGGAAGAAACATTTTCTTCCTCAAAATTTCATTAAGTGAAAATGACCTTTTTTCTCCCAATTGTGATAAATTACAGAGCTTTTACTACGCTAAAAAATCTTGAATCTCAATGTCAGCAAGGTTCAGAGATTCAATATGGTGGCTGGAAAGAAAAGAGTGGGGAGGCTTAAATAGGAAGTGATAAAGGAAGGAGCTTGGCAAAGGGAGCCCAAACTGAGGAAGATAGAAAGGTGGAGAGAAGGAGGAGGAAGTCCTAGAAAAAAATGATGGATAGAAAGAAAGTGGGATAGAGAGAAGCAAGGAAATTATAACTAAAAACAAAATTCTAAGCTCTCCAGCCAACTCAGTGGAGCCCTGTTGGCCAGGTGGACCCTAGAGAAACCTTAAAATATTAAGTTCCCAGCCATAATGGGTCTGGAAGTCAGACACAGCTCATTATCCACCCTCTCTTTTGCAATATAGACACAACAACTGACCAGCATTAATGTTAAAATAGAGATCATAAGACTGACAGAATGAAATCTTTGTAGCGATAAGATACCAACTTATAAACAGGATGCAAGACCATGCCAGGCAAGGGATAAATCAGGCACTCTGACACTTAAAGAATAAGCTGTTTTCTGACTGTCACAAGGTTTTTCATTTCCTCTAGCAGCTAGACAAGCACTGGGCAGAGACAAGCAATATTAAAATAAGGATGGCTCATCCACCACCAGATGCCAACAAACGGATCCTCCTGCTCCACCTGTCATAACCACATCTTTGATTGAACAAGAGACTGATTTCAGTAACTTTCTTCTGAAAAAAAGAACACTGAGTATGGGCTGGTTCTGGCCAGTTTACAGAATCTGTGCATTTGTATGCCTTTGTGTCCCTGCTTCACATTTTGATATATGGGGCTTAACTGTAGTACATTTAAAAGTTAAGCCTCCACTTCACAGTGAACATAGGATGCATGTAGCATGCAAGTTTGCTTTTCATGCATGCACATGTCTCTTCTTCGTCAATATTCATAGCTCTGCCTATAACCTGTTGACTATGTATCCTTGGCCAACTCATTCAGTGTAAATCCCTATTTCACTCTCCACTCCCTTGAAGTGCCTGCTTCTGGGCTCTACTGGAGGCTACATATCCCAGTCTGTCAGGATGGCCACCCTGCAGGCTGTAACTCTTTGTATCACATAAAGTCTCCTTGTTAAATGCATACATTTGTAATTTTTCAGTTGACAGCAGAAAGAACTAGGATGTGTTAAGAAGGAAGATGAAGGAAGGCAGAGGAAGAGAGGGCAGGTCTGGAAGAGAGGGCAAACCTAGAAGAAAGGGTGCAGTGTCAGAGCACTTAGAGTTTGTTGAGAATGACTGAATTATAATACTTATTAATCATGTGGAGGTTAGCCAAATAGAATTAGCAACAAACTCAGAGGGAAGAAAGTCGTTCAGACTTGACCCCACCCCATTACTACTATAGGAAACATCAGAAAGGTATTGAAAGAGGTATCTGCAGAAAGACTGCCTTTTGTTCTGTCTTTCCCAGCTAACTGGTTTAGCTATGTCTATTCAGACTGAGGGCCCCAGCACAGACTTCTGTTAACCAAGCTTACTGTGGGCAAGGTGATAGGTACTGGCTGATTTGGATGTGAAAGGAATGATGTCACCTTGGGCAAAGGGCACATGTTTAGGAGCAAACTGTCTCTCCTAATGTTCTCTGCTGCTTCCCCGTCTCACCCCCCACCCCACACACAATGGATACAGAGAGTACAGAGTTTCATTGGAAGAGGAATGTGCTTGGTGAAAGTACCAAAGTCCCCAGAGTTCAGCTTATATACCTTATGAAAAAATCGCTTTCTTAGACTTAAACAGGGACACAGCATGTTCCCTAGCCTCTGTCATATCTGTGCATTTTTTGATGGTTTTAATGTTAATATATTATTTTCCTCTTTACATAACAATGGTTAAAGAGTTAAAGGCCGTTTTCATGCCACTTTTCTCCCCCTTTTTCCAACCTGGTTCCAAAGTTGAGGATAATTAGGCAGAGGGCAGATTCTCTTTGTCCATTGAGATTGATTTCCTGGTCATGAGTTTTCCAGGGAAACTTCTGCACTTGAAGAGGTCACTTGGAAGCAGAAAGTTAATGAGAACCTTTCTTATTTTTCTTGGCAACTCTGAGAGACCACGCTTTTTGGTGGATTGCGGCTGTTAGTGGGTCCCTTTACATCTATTGTACATTTTGCATTCATTGCATTGTACTTGAACTCTGGGGCCCGTTATGCTAATAGTGCTTGTTTTCTTGCCTCACTTCCGTGTCAAAGATTTCTCTGAAGCTGGTTTCATTATGATTTATGAAATACCATCTGTCTATCTAGGAGTTTTTTCCTCTCTCTTTTGGACAGATTTGTATCTGATTTCTTTTGTGCAGTTCTATTGAACTTCTCCAGGTGCGGAGAATAGCCCCTGTACAGCTTCTGTCCAAAGTCATCTTTTCTTACATTATTGCTGTGCTGCTATTGGTGGAGTTTGTCACTATTAACCTTGGGCTTTTGTTGCAGCGATTAAGATCTTTTATTGGTTTATCTAGCATGACACTAGCATAATTTAAATCACATCCTTGTCTATGTGCAGTTAATTGCCTTCACCTCTATATCTGTGCATAGTTTATGGATGTTTTCCCCCATCACAGCATCTTAGAGAGATGTCCTTGGTCCTTTGTGTTTTGCACCTGTATGTTTTTCTGCCTGTGATACTCTTATTTACTTATGCATGACATGTACTCCAATGACTATGTACTGTTTTGTTGATATTAGTCAATACTCACAATGGCTCCAGATATATTGTTAGGAGCCTTTTTAGCTAGTAACATTTTTGGCAGTGACATCTTAGAAATAAAACATCAGAAATATGTAGCCATTTTCTGGGTGACCATTTTATTCCAGTTTCTTTGGTTATTTCCTCTGAAGATTTTTGCTTGCCTGCAGTATTTTTTTCCATTTAATAATCGTTGCTTCTTTCTAATAATTTCACTCATTCTCATATTGTAGGGTCCCCTAATTCTTCCCCCTTTCTTTCTGTGTCCTGACTGAGAATCAGAGACTGCATAGACTGCTCTGTGACCTGCCAGCTGCAAGTTTTTCCCAGCAGGCTTGAACCCAAACTAGGGCCTTGAACATTCCTAGCACTGATAAAGGTATCTATGTTGTTGCCCAAAACACTGAAAGAAATGGGCCCCAGCCCTAAGCCAAATTCCTTAAATCCTCATAAACTCTATACTCTGCCCCCCACACACTGTGGACATACCTGTAGGTAAAACACCTTTTTTCTTTCATTGTCACAATGATTGCTGCAGCAATGGTAAACTTCCCTAATAAGTGCTTTGCACTGATTGCCCTGGCAGTTAGTGTCTCTTGCTTTGGAATCTCAACTGGTCCCACCTAGGGATGCTGTGGAGCATTCCCATGTAGGTATTCCCCTGCCCTCACTTTGTTTTTTTTTGAGATGGAGTTTCACTCTGTCACCCAGGCTGGACTGCAGTGGTGTTATCTTGGCTCACTGCAACCTCCGCCTCCTGGGTTCAAGTGATTCTCCTGCCTCAGCCTCCTGAGTAGCTGGGATAACAGGCACCCGCCACTACGCCCGGCTCATATTGTATTTTTAGTAGAGACGGGGTTTCACCATGTTGGCCAGGCTGGTTTTGAACTCCTGACCTCAGGTGATCCACCTGCCTCGGCCTCCCAAAGTGCTGGGATTACAGGTGTGAGCCACTGCGCCCAGCCTAAAAAGTGTGTTTGTACGGGATGCTGTTACTTTTTCTTTATTAACAGGAGCACATATGTTAGCTTTTGTATTGTCTTCTTGCTTTGTCTTTTCGTTATTCTGATTTTGGGAATCAGAATATTTGTAGCCCAGTGAATCTGTTTGCTTTGTGTGATGGTCCCTAACTGATGAGCTCCCTCCAGACTGACTCATTTCTTTTTTTTTCAATTTTTATTTTTAATTATAAATGGACAAATTATAATTATAGATATCTATGGGGAACAAAGTGATGTTATGAGTTATCAATACAATATGGAATAATTAAATCAAGCAAACACATCTATCACCTCAAATACTTATTTTTTTGGTGAGAACATTTGAAATGTACTGTCATAGCAATTTTGAAATGAGTGATGGGTTATTATTTACTACATTCACCACAATGTGCAATATATCTCAAAGTAAAACAATGACAACAACAATGTATTCCATCTATTTGAGACTTTGTACTCTCACCACGAACCAGTTCTGATTTTAATTCTTTTCCAGCTTTATTGAGGTATAATGGACAAATAAAGAACTATTTCTTTTTAATGCTTCAAACCAAGCAAAGTCAGTGTCATAATGTGGGGATGGACGACTATGTAGAAGTCATAATGTAGAGGATGCATTGCTATTCTTCCATTCATCAAATTTTTTGGAGTGCCTTTTATATTCCTAGCATTTGTTGTAGAAAACAGATGCCACAAAATTCACCAACAAGACTTCCCTGTTTACACAGCTGCATTGCAAGGAGGAGGAGGGAGCTCATCATTTGGGGACCATCACACGAGGCAAACACATCTATCACCTCAAATATTTAATAGCTCTTTAATTGAAAAAATGATAGGCTGTCTTTGATACTTGAGGATAGTTAAAACAACCTCCAAGATTTGCTTTGTGGTCAGCATGGGAGAAGGAGCCTTCAGGACACTCAGGGATACATCAAGATGCTCAGCAGGGGACGGCAAAGTGCGTTTTGTTGTTATGTTGTCATCCTTTGAAAATGCTCTTCAAAAACACTTGATGGCAATATTGAAAAAAAAGTCACTGCACTTGTCCAATATCATATTTAGGATCTGTAAAGGGGTTATACCATTACCATGTGTCAAGAGAAGTGAGACATGATATCGTCTTGTTAGTTGAGATCTTTCCCTTTTAGAAGACATAATATGAGGTTCTGTTGATTACGAAGGGTTGATTTCTCATCACATTGTACTAGGTGCTAGGGGTATGATGGCAAGCAGAATGCATGGTCATGTTCTCAGGAGCATTATCTCAGGGACTTAAATGTAAAATTACAAAATAAAAGTATCAATGTTTCACTTTTTGAAAAGTGCTATATTAAACCTTAAACAATATTAAATTGCTTGTTGCCCAATCCAGGGGTCCTCTACCTAGTTATTTTTTCTGCTTATTGAATATCTTAGAAATACCTCCCCATATAAAGTGTTTTAAAGTATTTCCCTCTTCATTTTTCTGTCTCTCTGTCTCTCTTACCTTTCTTCCTGTATGTCTTCTGCTTTCAATAATTTTCCCTGGTGCTGAATATAAACCTTGCCCAAGGGTTTGCACTAAGTCCTCAACTTTTCTCTTTTTAATCTGGATTCCCCATTGACCACCAAAAATTCTGGAGACCATTAGAAAAAAATCACCTCTTACTTTCTTCCTTTAATTCCGGTGCTTACTGGCATCATTGTAGATGATTGTAACATTCTCCCTATTGGCCGTCTTTATTTCATATTTTCTCACCCCAGAACAAGAGGCAAATATTTGTCAAGTAAGGCTTCAGAGAAAACCACACTTGTTACTTTATTGTCTTGTCCAGGAGTCTATCTTGCTTCTCTATTATCCGGTTTTGGACCTCTTTGCTAGTTCCCTCTGAATCCGCCTCTTTCCTTCAATCCCTATCCAACTACATTTTCCCTGCTGTTCCATATACACCCTATACTGCACCTAACCTTAGCATATGCTATACCAACTCTGTGTCTCTTTTTTGGAAAAACCTCCTATATTCTCCATGTAGACATAGTCTCCATATAAATGCCACATTTACCCACGTAAACAAAGAGGTTGTCAAGCCCTAACTCTTCCATGATATTCCCTCTGATTACCCTAGATCTTTCCTTGTCGAAATTCTGAGACTTTCCTTATATAAGGGATTAAAAGCATAAAGTAAGAACAGATTGAAGCGCTTATACTAAAGAGGAATTTTGCCCTGATTGTGAGGTAGGTTGGATGGCTGATTTTTCTTTTACTTTTGAATCCCTTAGGCTAAGTCAATAGTTGATGTTAATTGATTTGTATTTTCTTTTCTGTAATTTTATTTGAGTTTTATTTGGAAGCTTCCTGCCAATTCTTCTGAATTAAGACTCCACTAATATGTGGACTGCATAATCTTAACCCATTCATACAGGACTAGCTACTTAATTTGTAGGGCCCAGTGCAGAATAAAAATTCAGGACCCCTGTTCAAAAAATATTGAGAATTTCAAGATCATGATAGCAAAGCATTAAACCAAGTGTGAGGCCTTTTCAAGTGCACGACCTTGTGAGACTGCACAGGTTGCATACCATGCAGTTGACTTTCCCTCAGGCCGGAGGATATTTGACTAGTTCTGTCCTTATCAGTAGAATGTCTCCTTCTCATGACTAACAGCTCCAAATCAATGCAAACATTAAATGTTTATTTTATTGAGTTTCTAAATCCATAACTTTGAACTAGTGAACCATGACATAATGTGAACATTTTGTTTATTTATCTATGCATTATTCATTCATTCATTTACCTCTTAGAAAAGTTTATTCTCTTTTTCTTTCTCTTTTGTTCCCTCTTCACTATTCAGTTATAATTGAAAAATAAAACTTGTATATATTTACTGTATATGATATGGTATTTTGATATAAGTGTATATTGTGAAATCATTACCCCAATCAAGCTAATTAACCTATCCATCATCTCACATAATTACATTTTTTTGTGGTAAGTACATTTAAGATCTACTCTCAGAAAATCTGAAGTATACAACACAGTATTAGCATTAGGTTGGTGCAAAAGCAATTGCAGTTTTAGCCATTACTTTTCATTGTTTTTGCACCAACCTAATAGCTATAGTCACCATGCTATACATTAGATTTCCACAACTTCTTCATTCTACCCTATTGAAAATTAGTACCCTTTGACCAATTCTCCCAATAGCACATAGCACATAGCATGTGTTAAGGTTTAAATTTCACAGGTGAGTGTGAGAGATCATAAAGTCTAGAAGGCAGAGGTTGATTGCAGCTTTGAAATTCTAATAGTAAGTTCAACCTTTTACATAATGAAGCAAAATAGATATTTGTGGAGGAGCAATAACATGGATTGTCTTTCTGGGCTCCACACCAGTGTTCTAGAGGTTTCTGTAGGAAATCAGCTGTAGATATTGAGATATTAAAGTGTCTCGACAGAAGGAATCTGTTCCAATTGAGGGATAAGGTCTGGGGATAATAAGAGGATACCCTGATGCATAATCCAGACTTGTCCAATGGGCAGAGCTGTGGCAATATTTGGACATTGAGGTTAGGGGTTGGGGAGAGCAGAGTGCAGGGAGGAACACCCAGGGCATGAGGCTAGTAGCCGTCAGGAGTGACTGTTGAGAAGAGAGTTGAGATTCAGGAATGGAGGCCAGGGACTTGGATGATCTGTCATCCAAAAGGTTTGAGTGATCTTGGAAGGATAAGGGGGGAAGTTTTATGACAACAAAATGCTGCTTCTACTGCAATTCCACTTTTATACCTACCACCATTGCCAACTATGTCATCATCATCGCTACCTTTGTGCCCATGGGTCTTTCACTAGCCCTGGGCCCTGCATTGTGGCATCTGTGCTTGAGATATTGCAAATGGTTTTGTGCTTGTCTGCACCTGAGTGGCAGCTAATGACCTGCTCTGTTCTAACATGGCCTGGGACTGTTTTTTATTCCTTCTAAAAATATTTATTATTTTTCAGATTCCTGGCACCTCATTGGCTGGGGAGTGAGGAGGATTCTCTA
Organism: Hylobates moloch; assembly: GCF_009828535.3. Classification (NCBI taxonomy): domain Eukaryota; kingdom Metazoa; phylum Chordata; class Mammalia; order Primates; family Hylobatidae; genus Hylobates; species Hylobates moloch. The sequence continues at coordinate 87,743,250 of NW_026652277.1, read as the reverse complement.
CTGCCTCTCCACCTATTGGCTCTGTGTTAGGAAGTGCTCCCTGAGCCTTTGCTCTCCACCTTCCATCTCCCAAAGACCACCTGCCCCAGAACTCAGCACAAAAGTAGTGATGACTATGTAGATGGTGGCAGTGAAAGAGGAAATTGCAGTGGCTTCATAGGCAGATTTAGATACCCTTGTCTTGGGGTCTTTTCTATTCGGGAAACTTAGGAGAGCCAGTTGTCAAATTAATTCTGAAGGGGAGCTGTGAGACTAACCTCAAAGATGGTTCTGAATGAATTGGAACAATGCTGCTATCTTATTTCCAGGATACTTCAGAACCCTCATGGGTGATTTGTGTTCTGAAATTCATGACTGCTGGCTGTGGCCAATTATACTGAGTGCTCCTGATCACAGACAGAGAAGGAAGTAACAGTGAAACTTTACCTAGGGGAGATCTATAATTCAGTTTCCTAGAACTGATGCTGGAGATTATCCAGGTAGTTTTGAACATTTCTCCAAAACTCTTGTTGAGAAGGTCATAATCATTGGAACCTTTTATTATGTTGACCGACTTCCAGAATGAACTTGAGCAAATTGATTTTCATTTCTTCAAAGCATAGATTCAAACATTTCCTCATGTTTTGATAGAGTCAACTCTCTTCCAATTATATAAACCTAGTCTCATTTATTTTATTATTATTTTATTTTCCCTAGTACAATGAAAGCTTCATGAAGGCATGAATAATATTAATGTTTATAAAAACCATTGCATCCCTAGCATCTAGCAGAATCCCTGGTAAATAGGTGTTCAATAACACTATTTGTTGTATGAATAAATGAGTGAATTTTAGTAACCTAGCGGTGCTTTGGATTCAGACAAGGTAGGGCATGTCTAGAAGACTGGAGACAGACCTACCTCATTCAGCATAGGATAAAGAGAGGCCTACCTTACCCACTACAGGGAAGGAGAAACCTCTTTGGAAGGACTCAATCCAAGGAAAGAAAACATCAGACATACTTTAACTTTGGTAAAAGGAGTGTGTGGACCAGTGTCTAAAAAGAGAAGGGACTTTTGAGAATTCAAAATGTTATCATTCATGTTGTGTTCTGATGCAGCCTCTATTGGACTGGGCTCTGGGGGGTAAGAGACATTCAATTAAACTTGAGTGAAACCTAAAGGAACTATAAATCAAATATCAGCTGCATTGACACCAATAGCTTTTACAGTGACAGCAGACAGCATCTGTGTCTCTGCAGGGATGGCAGATGGCACCTCTGTGACACAGCACAATTAGCAGATTCACATTGTCAGCACAGGGGTGGACAGCACCTGCATGGGTGTTAAGGACACTGACAGGAGTGAGCAGAGCAGCAGAGGTGCCTGCAATACCAGGCCTGAGAAACAGGCAGCAACAGGAAATAGAGAATGCCAGGAACAGCTGAGACGATGCCCATCCTCTGCCATGAAATGTCTGATTGATGCCACTGGGATGTTCAGAAATGTTTGAGGATAATTTGAGGAGGAATGAATGTTTACAGTTCAGGTCTGGAGGGAGGCAGGGAGGGATATTGTGATTTGCCTATTGCTCTTCCTTCCTCTCCCTTTCCCCTAGGTTGGTATATCCTAGGAAACATAAATTAATAAAGAGAAGCTGATTAGGGCTGGCATTTTCTCTCTCTGCAGTTTCAGCACCGGAGGCTTTACATCCCGTTCTGGGATCCACAATGTCTTGAAATCAGGAAACCTAATTTACTCCCTCACTCCGGATAAATGCAGCCTTTTATTGAAAGAAAAATCCTCTAATTATCACAACTAGTAAAAAAAGTTTTTCTGAAAACCTCCTTTGGTTACCTGCAGAAAAATTGAACAGGTTCTTTGGTTAAGCAAAACATGCACATACATACAAAACATATACACAATGGGCAAATGTATAATCATTTATACTAATAACCTTTCCACAGTCATAATTTCCCAACTTCTTTTCTGCTTGAACTTACTTGTGTTGTTCATTTGAGTTCTAATGTGCAGACACCCTCGTCTCCCCACAATTGAGAATCTCACCTAGTTGAATTCTCTGTTTGCCACACTACTCTTTTTTTTTTAACCTAAATGTGATCCCCTTTCAAGTTTTCATTTTATCCCAGAGCCCAGTGTTTAGCCCCATGCATATCCAGTTTCATTCTCATCAATGTTAGTATACTCTCAGCCTGGGAGCTTGATAACTTCTCTCAGAAGCCTTGGCTACGTTAGCTGAGAGAGTCTATAAATTCTCCCAGCTCGAGAAATTGGTCAGGTGCACTCTATTCACCAAGCTTGTCAAGCCCTGTCAGAGTTGGCAAATCGGAAACTGTAGACACATTCAACTTTAACTTACAAAAGGCAAACAGCTGCATATTCCCTGATTCTGTCAGCTCAGGATGTTTCTGGAAATAACAAAAAACGAATTTTATCTTGAAATTTGGCAAGGCAAGTAAACAAACTGGTGCTCACCTGAAATTTCCCCCTTCCCTTCCCAGGGGAGTAAACATGCTCTCCTTACAAGTAACCTAAATTTTAAAGAATAAATTACCTTTTGTTCAATATCTTAGTTTTCTCCTCCATGATTTTGCCATCAGACAATGAAGTCAATGACTCAAGGGTATCAGTCTTATTTATTTATTTATTTATTTTTATTTTTATTTTTTTATTATTATACTTTAGGTTTTAGGGTACATGTGCACAATGTGCAGGTTTGTTACATATGTATCCATGTGCCATGTTGTTTTGCTGCACCCATTAACTCGTCATTTAGCATTAGGTATATCTCCTAATGCTGTCCCTCACCCCTCCCCCAACCCACAACAATCCCTGGAGTGTGATGTTCCCCTTCCTGTGTCCATGTGTTCTCATTGTTCAATTCCCACCTATGAGTGAGAACATGCGGTGTTTGGTTTTTGTCCTTGCGATAGTTTACTGAGAATGATGGTTTCCAGTTTCATCCATGTCCCTACAAAGGACACGAACTCATCATTTTTTATGGCTGCATAGTATTCCATGGTGTATATGTGCCACATTTTCCTAATCCAGTCTATTGTTGTTGGACATTTGGGTTGGTTCCAAGTCTTTGCTATTGTGAATAGTGCCGCAATAAACATATGTGTGCATGTGTCTTTATACAGCATGATTTATAGTCCTTTGGGTATATACCCAGTAATGGGATGGCTGGGTCAAATGGTATTTCTAGTTCTAGATCCCTGAGGAATCGCCACACTGACTTCCACAATGGTTGAACTAGTTTATAGTCCCACCAACAGTGTAAAAGTGTTCCTATTTCTCCATATCCTCTCCAGCACCTGTTGTTTCCTGACTTTTTAATGATGGCCATTCTAACTGGTGTGAGATGGTATCTCATTGTGGTTTTGATTTGCATTTCTCTGATGGCCAGTGAGGATGAGCATTTTTTCATGTGTTTTTTGGCTGCATAAATGTCTTCTTTTGAGAAGTGTCTGTTCATGTCCTTCGCCCACTTTTTGATGGGGTTGTTTTTTTGTAGAAAGCTGAAACTGGATCCCTTCCTTATACCTTATACAAAAATTAATTCAAGATGGATTAAAGACTTACATGTTAGACCTAAAACCATAAAAACCCTAGAAGAAAACCTAGGCAATACCATTCAGAACATAGGCGTGGGCAAGGACTTCACGTCTAAAACACCAAAAGCAATGGCAACAAAAGCCAAAATTGACAAATGGGATCTAATTAAACTAAAGAGCTTCTGCACAGCAAAAGAAACTACCATCAGAGTGAACAGGCAACCTACAGAATGGGAGAAAATTTTTGCAACCTACTCATCTGACAAAGGGCTAATACCCAGAATCTACAATGAACTCAAACAAATTTACAAGAAAAAAAGTCTTATTTATTATTAATTGTTTATTATATTTGACACTCCAGATCACTGGTTGAAAGTGATGGCTTCTCCTTTCATCCCAATAAATCACCCCTCAGTATTAAGCCCTTTGGGTTTGACAGCGTGCAGAATTAGAATGCTGTGGTGGGAGGTTCAGGAAGCTCAGAGAGAGTGGGTGCCTTTGGCTTTGTCAGCTAAACCCTACAGTCCAAGGAATACTCTATCCTTTGCTATGGCTGCTTTTTATGTGATACTTCTTTACTTTTTACCTGCTAAAAAACTAAGCAGACTGATATCAGAAATGAGTGAGTGAGAGAGAGAGAATACCAAATTTGGTTCTTGGGATTTTATGATGTGGTTCCTAGAAGAAATAATAGGGGTGTGTAATAAAGTCGTGGTCAGGAAGTAGTGAGTGCTAGGTGACTAGAAAGGTTGTTCTGCATTGTTGAAACTGGATCAGATGTATCCTGAGAATAAGCCAAATGTTAAGGTAGCTCTGTTCAATCTCATTAGACTATATACTCAAGCATGAGGCAAAGGAAAAAGTATGAAATGAGCTGAATGTGGTGAAGTGTAGGGGTGTATGTATTAGCTGATGGCTTTATGTCTCTGTTATCTAGGGAAAAGCATGTAAGAACCCTTCCTAGCAGCTTGTTCATCCTAGAGGACCATCTCTCTGGATTAATAGCTGATGTGTCAGACTCCTGAGGAAGGATGGGAAGCCTGCAGGTCAGAGAGTTCCTAAAACTGTACTCTGATTTTCCTTCTACACATATATTCTTCTAGCTATGTGGATAGGTTAATAGTGCTAGCTGCTTCACCAATAACTTCCAAATGTATAAACTCAAACATGATAGAAGCTTATTTTTTATTCCCTAGGAGTTGATCCTTATTGATGGATTATGCTCTCCTAAGTAAAGGCTGAGGATCCAGGCCCTTTCTAGAGATGATGCCCAGGTCAGTGTAGTTTGAAAAGCTCTACAGATGAATCTGATGTTCAGCTCCAGTTGGCTAATAAAAAGGCCAACATATCCAGGAAAGAGCATTTTATGTAAGAGATTTTGAAACACTTTTCTTACCATGAGTTCAAATTCTTTCAATATCAATTATTCTATTACAATTTATGTCTTCAGTATAGACTCTACAAACAGAATACAAAGAATGGTCTTTCTTGTCTTAAAACATGCTAATCACCCACCTCCAACATTAAATGTACATCAGGATTCTGAACAGCTTCTCAGATGTTCGCAACAACTTTTTCTGAGGAAGGTGTTGATTTTTATAATTTGTCTTCTTGCCAGGGCAACAGGTACGATTTAGTTTTAACCACAGTTCCATAACTCATCATAGTTTTAGTGTTCTGCTTCACCTCAGTAAGAATCAATATACTTTTAATAGCTTTTGCTGACTTTTTATTGACATTTGATTTCATAGACAAAAATTGTTTATGGATTGAATTATATGATCTCTATATGTATTAAGACTTTTCAGATTTTTTTTCAGAGACTCGAGCAAAAATAGTTCCAGGGTCAAACCAGGCAGGAATGACCTCTGCTAAAGAAAACTCTCACTTTGAATACAGTAAAACAGTGCTGTATCTTGCCCCATTCTTCTAAACTTGTTTCTGAACAATCTTAGATAAAAAAACTTCCTGCAAATAGGATTTCAAGTGTTTCCTATGCTGATGACATGAACTGCCTTTCATATTACACTAACAATTTCAAGAATTAGCTTAGCGTTTTCAGGAAGAACATCTAAATATTAATTGTTTTAAAACCAAAATCAACATTTTGGGCAGATGCTTTCACATAGAGGAAGGTTACATTTTATATTATATGTTATAATATTATGCAACAGAAGATTTTATTTGATAAATTGGGAGTCCATTTGATTAGTATCTTGTGAGACTTGGATTCAATACTGTTCAAAATTGTTTTTGTTTGAGTAGGTCAAAGTTCCACAATTGTAAAAGTGGTAACTTCCGTTTTCAAAATTTTCTAGGCCACTGCCATTTTATCCATATTTTATAAAGTGATATTCAGTTAAATACACTGTGAGACATTTGATCAGCACTGGAGCTTGGAAAAAGGCTTGAATCCAACTTGTGGGTACTTTCTTTTAGATCTGCAATGAATTAAGACTGTACATCAGACCCAGCGATGGCCCTTGTAAAGCAACATCTTTGTTCTGTCTACTCCAGCTGTCCAAAGCCGAGCAATGAATGTTCTTTGAATCAATATCATAGAATGCTGACTCTTCAGGAATCATTAGTTTCTACAGTTCTAATCATCATCTAATACCAACTTTTTTTGACAGCCTAGCTGGGATAACTGATCCTTAGGAGGGATAGTAAGGGACAAGTTACGCAGTCATCTTGTAAACTTCTTGGAACTTTATGCATTAAAGCCAAATCATCAGAATGCAGCATACTTAGATCATATCACCATGCCTTGCCCTTCATCTGAATTTCTTTTAAAGGATGAAAATTTAACTTTCTATCCTCAGCTTTCACAAAGACCTGAAATTTAAAAAAAAAAACATTTGTGGAGGTTTGTTGTGGTGATTTTTTGTTAAATAGCTTTTGAATGTGTCCACTACACAACTCATAGTCTCTTACATAAATATCCTTAAGACAAAGCCTTCTTTACTTTTTTTTTAACCTTTTTATTTTTTATTTTATTATACTTTAAGTTCTAAGGTACATATGCACAATGTGCAGGTTTGTTACATATGTATGTGCACCCATTAACTCGTCATTTACATTAGGTATATCTCCTAATGCTTTCCTTCCCCGCTTCCCTACACCACAACAGGCCCTGGTGTGTGATGTTCCCCATCCTGTGTCCAAGTGTTCTCATTGTTCAATTCCCACCTATGAGTGAGAACATGCGATATTTGGTTTTTTGTCCTTGCAATAGTTTGCTGAGAATGATGGTTTCCAGCTTCATCCATATCCCTACAAAGGACATGAACTCATCCTTTTTATGGCTGCATAGTATTCCATGGTGTATTTGTGGCACATTTTCTTAATCCAGTCTATCATCGTTGGACATTCGAGTTGGTTCCAAGTCTTTGCTATTGTGAATAGTGCCGCAATAAACATACGTGTGCATGTGTCTTTATACAGCATGATTTATAGTCCTTTGGGTATATACCCAGTAATGGGATGGCTGGGTCAAATGGTATTTCTAGTTCTTGATCCTTGAGGAATCGCCACACTGTCTTCCACAATGGTTGAACTAGTTTACAGTCCCACCAACAGTGTAAAAGTGTTCCTATTTCTCCACATCCTCTCCAGCACCTGTTGTTTCCTGACTTTTTGACAATCGCCATTCTAACTGGTGTGAGATGGTATCTTATCGTGGTTCTGATGGCCAGTGATGATGAGCATTTTTTCATGTGTCTGTTGGCTGCATAAATGTCTTCTTTTGAGAAGTGTCTATTCATATCCTTTGCCTACTTTTTGATGGGGTTGCTTGTTTTTTTCTTGTAAATTTGTTTGAGTTCTTTGTAGATTCTGGATATTAGCCCTTTGTCAGATGAGTAGGTTGCAAAAATTTTCTCCCATTCTGTAGGTTGCCTGTTCACTCTGATGATAGTTTCTTTCACTGTGCAGAAGCTCCTTAGTTTAATTAGATCCGGTTCATCAATTTTGGCTTTTGTTGCCATTGCTTTTGGTGTTTTAGACATGAAGTCCTTGCCCATGCCTATGTCCTGAATGGTATTGCCTAGGTTTTCTTCTAGGGTTTTTATGGTTTTAGGTCTAACAGGTAAGTCTTTAATCCATCTTTAATTAATTTTTGTGTAAGGTATAAGGAAGGGATCCAGTTTCAGCTTTCTACTTATGGCTAGCCAGTTTTCCCAGCACCATTTATTAAATAGGGAATCCTTTCCCTATTTCTTGTTTTTGTCAGGTTTGTCAAAGATCAGATGGTTGTAGAAGTGTAGTATTATTTCTGAGGGCTCTGTTCTGTTCCATTGGTCTACATCTCTGTTTTGGTACCAGTACCATGCTGTTTTGGTTACTGTAGCCTTGTAGTATAGTTTGAAGTCAGGTAGCGTGATGTCTCCAGCTTTGTTCTTTTGGCTTAAGATTGTCTTGGCAATGAGATTAGGGCCCTATTTTTAACCACATTGTTCAACTAGAATTGTAAAAATTTAGCATCTTTGTTGAAATTTAAACCATTGATGCCACATCTCTTCTGAGGCAGGGATGGCTGGCAGGGATGGCACTAAAGACTCCTGCTCCCGGTGTTAGCAAGAGGTTGCTGCCCAGGCCAAGGCAGCAGGCAAATACCAAAACCAGGCAATACCATACATTTCTCAGCCCCTCTTCCATCCAAGGTAGAACCCCTTGTATGACTGTTTCTTGTTAATGTAAGATAAATGGAAGTGATGTCTGTTGCTTTTGTCCCAACATAATTGAGGAATGAATTTGCTTTCTCTATCTGTTCTTTTCTGTCTGGACCCTAAGGGATAGTGGAGTCATAAGATGAAAAAGTGCCTAGATTTCTGAATCATCACATGGAGGACATCTTTTTTAGACATGCATTAGACTTGTAATAGTAAGAAATAAATTTCTATTGGGTTAAGCCACTGAAATTAGCATTATCTTAATCACATATCCAACCCCACATTGAATATTTCCTCTTTATCTGCCTCTTTCTTCTCAATCTCACTCTTGCATAAGTTCATCTTTGTATTTTCCACAGCCCTTAACACACAGTGTCTTGACCATAGCAGGCACTTAATTAATGTTCATTAAAATTAGACATGGCTCCTGGCCTGACATGAATTCCTAAAATGAGCATAAAAACAATTTAAGGCAGCATATTTAAGAATGCAATATTCTTAAGATGTAGTGTAGACCAAGTATAAAAATACGTTTATTATAACTAGAGAAGGAATCATGTAAAAATAAACTGAAATGGAAGATTTATTCTCTATTTCCAGAGGCACTTAAAACAGAAGATTGAGAAAGGTTGTATTTTCTTTCCTTTTTTTCTTCTTGTGGTAAGACAGGTCTGAAAATTGAGATTGCCTTCTTTTCAAATCATCTTTCTTACTGATCCCTTTTCTTTCTTGCATTTCTCCAAACTTTTTATGCTGTTTTAAATAGTAGAACACCAGAGGGCTCTCTTCAATTAACCCAAATACATGCAACAGGCTTCTTTCCAAGTGTTTGTTCCTGTGTTTAACAGGTAAATGGCAGTGGTGAATATTTCAAACCCTGGGGAAAGCAGTGTCATGCCTGGCCCACATGGAAGTGTTGTTAACCTGATGGGCCTGCTGGCATCACTCACATCACTCCAAGCAGGCCTCTTCCTTATGAACATGCAAAGATTTTCATAAAAGATCCCATCTAACAAAATCATGCTTCAAAAACTCAGCATGAAGCTTCTGTGAGGATCAATCCCAATTTTGAAACTGAACTTGAACAATAGGAGGAACTGTGAGTTCTATTTTGCTTTCTTTACGTAATATTTAATAGCTTTTAGTTCTAATACTTTATATTTAATTCAGTACAATCAGACCTCCATATCCACAGATTCTGCATCAGTGGATTCAACCAAACTTGAATTGAGAATATTGAAAGAAAAGGATAGTTACCTCTGTACTGAACATGTACAGATTTGTTATTTCCTAAACAATACATTATAACAACTATTAAGGTAGCATTTACATTGTATTAGGTATTATAAGTTATCTAGGGAGGATGTGCATAGGCTCTATGCAAATACTACGCCATTTTATACAAGAGATGAGCATCCACGGATTTTGGTATCCATGTGGGTTCTAGAACCAATTCTCCCATAGATACTGAGGGATGACTGTAATCACTGTAATCAAGTAAAACATTTGTTTTTCCTTCTGAAGAAACTCCAAACAATTACTGAATTGGACTGATGACATGAAGAGTATTGTTAGAAAACATGATTATTGGCTGGGCGCAGTGGCTCACGTCTGTAATCCCAGCACTTTGGGAGGCCGAGGCGGGCGGATCACGAGGTCAGGAGATCGAGACCATCCTGGCTAACACGGTGAAACCCCGTCTCTACTAAAAATACAAAAAATTAGCCGGGCGAGGTGGCGGGCGCCTGTAGTCCCAGCTACGTGGGAGGCTGAGGCAGGAGAATGGCATGAACTCGGGAGGCAGAGCTTGCAGTGAGCGGAGATCGTGCCACTGCACTCCAGCCTGGGTGAAAGAGTGAGACACGGTTCAAAAAAAAAAAAAAAAAAAAGAAAACGTGATTATTTCTGTGACTTCATAGAATGTTTTAATTGGTGATAGTCATCTAAACAGCACTATAAAAATTTCAATCTAGGGTAATACTGAGACTTTTGCTTACCTAATCAAGTTTTAAAGAATTAAAAAAGTTTGGAAATCACGATCACCAAACACATATTCTGAAAAACTGTGATTTTCTTTTGTGTATCTTTGCCTATCTAATAGTTTAGCTAAGGCGAAGAAAAGTTTAAGATATTATCGCCAGTTGTGCAGCTAAATGCTTAAGTCAGAAAGACAATGGCTGGCTCCTGTGTGTGGAGAACTTTGAGCAATTGTATTGAGCTAGGAAGACAGTATTTCAAATAATGTCTCTAATAGCTTTATAATAATTGACTTTCTTGAGTCCTAACAGTGTGTGTGTATATTTGTCTTGCAGGGTATGAATCATGCCTTCTTCAACCCTCTGTCTCCACTGTTTTTAGCGAACTTAGAAAATAGTAGTGGGTGGCTGGGCGCGGTGGCTCATGCCTGTAATCCTAGCAGTTTGGGAGGTAGTGGTGGGAGGATCATGAGGTCAGGAGATAGAGACCATCCTGGCTAACATGGTGAAACCCCATCTTTACTAAAAATAAAAAAATTAGCCGGGCGTGGTGGCGGGCACCTGTAGTCCCAGCTACCCAGGAGGCTGAGGCAGGAGAATGGCGTGAACCTGGGAGGCGGAGCTTGCAGTGAGCCAAGATCGTGCCACTGCACTCCAGCCTGGGGACAGAGCGAGACTCCGTCTCAAAAAAATTAAAAAAAAAAAAAAGTCTGCTAAGTAACGAACTTGGATTCAGAAATTTTGGGTTTAGTTTCTTGCCTGCTGCTCATCATCTGTGTACATTTTTTCATTTATTCATTCCTTTATTTTGCCTTTCATTTTACCAATGTATACAGAGTTCATATCGTATGTCAGACATTGTAAAATGCTGGGAATAAAGAGATGAATGAGAAATTGTTATTGGTGCTCACTCAGCATCTCTATGGAGGAATAAATTTAATGTCATGTGATATAAATTTATGGAGTGAGCACAGAAGGAGGCAACCTGTCTTTGGAGAAGGTGAGGAAGGAACAATCAGGGACAGTTTCTTTTAGGAGGTGGGATGCTTAAACTGAGTCTGGAAAAATGTGTAGGAGTCTATCAAGTGGACAAGAGTTAGACTACAGGAAAGGTGTTTTATGAAGAAACCACCTATACAAAGACATGGGGTATGATACATTGGAAGAAAAGGGTGTGATGTGGTGAAAGGCATGTGTAAAGCCACGACAAGAGTGTCCCTGGGAAAGTTGATGGAGTTAGATTGTGAATTGCCTTTTATGCCATGCTAAAGGGACTAAACTTTATCCTAAAGATGATAAATGAAACAATTTAAAGTGTGTGTGTGTGGTCGTACATAATTTATGTTACTTACCCTGGCAAGACTTTTTAAAAAAATCTGCAAAATGTGGAAAGTATGAGTTACCTCTAAAGTTAACTGAAAATTTGATGGAGTGCTAAGCTTGAGAGTATCTTTTAATATGTGACTGAAATGTTAACCACCGTTGTTAATGCTAACAGCTCACATTTATTATGTGCTTATTTATTTAAGTACTCTACGGGGATTAAGTAATTTAATTCAATCAACAATCCAATTAACCATGAGAATGTAAGTGGGACACTTGCTATGAGTTGTTTCCCTAGTAGCAATGCTGGATTTTGACTTTATTTCCATTTAAAAATTCATTTCCCTTGATGGTTCTAGAAGACCTCTAAGTGAATCAGAGTGATGACAAAGGGGGAAAGTCTTTTTTTTTTTTGATCTCCAAAACCACCTACAAGTAGCTGTCAAAATAAATTCTCTGACACTTATATATTTTTTGAAATGGTGAGCTGGGCAAAACCCCCCATTTATTGGGTAAAGAAGATAAAGAAATAAGTGCTGTTAGCGAATTTCTCTCCTGTTTCAAGACAAGACAGTCTCACAGTTTATGGCATGTAGCTGGGAGCAGATGTGGCTCCTCTTAATCATAACTGGGCTGTGAGGAGCCTCTGCCCAAGCTACTGGTCATAGATGGTTGTGAGGATTGGGTCAGTTCATAGGCCATCATCTGAATAGGAAGAAAATGTCAATCAAATAAGACCAACCTTGTGCCTAGGTTCTATACTGTGATAGTGTTTCCCATCTATCAATCAGAAGCAGATTTCCTCATTGTTTTAGCTTCCCTGCGGTTGATCTATTAGAAGTAGTTGATTATCAAATTTATTTCTTGTGGTAGTTCACAGAAGTGAAGTCTAATTATTATTGACTCAACAGCTTTCTTGTCAGAAATAAAATGAGAATCTAAGAGCAAAATATTCTATGTCTGAATACTCTATAATATATATATATTTCTTTTTTCTGCCAAGCTCAATTATAACAATATTCTTTAGGAAATTCTACAAAAAGCAGCAGCATTTTCTAAGTAAGCACTTTTGTTTACGTACTATCTCTATATCAGATATAAGCATTTACTTAAGGTGATGTTTATGGGAATCAAACTTTTAATCTTATGGGAATCAAACTTATGGGAATCAAACATTTAGTCTTAGCTCCAGAAGCACAAACCAAAAACAGTAGTGAAAAGGACTTTCAAAACTGGCATCGGCCTCGTGTGGTGGCTCACACTGTAATCTCAGCATTTTGGTATACTGAGGTGGGAGGATTTTTTGAAGCCAGGAGTTTGAGACCAGTATGGGCAACAGAAGGAGCCCCTGTCTCTAAAAAAAAGTAAATTAACAAATTAGCTAGGCATGGTGGCACATGCCTGTGGTCCTAGCTACTTGGGAGGCTGAAGTTGGAGGATCACTTGAGCCCAGGAGTTTGAAGCTACAGTGAGCCATGATTGGTGTCACTGCACTCCAGCCTGGGTGATAGAGTGAGACTCTCTCAGAAACAATGGCAAAAACTTGCATTAATTAATCAACTAATTAAGACAGAAAAAAATAAAAGAGTAGTGAAGTCAAATTTTCTTTTGTCAGAATATCTGCCCATAACTTATTGTTCTCAAATAATATAGAGCACAACCTAGCTTAATCTTTTAAAAAATGTGGTCAGTTAACTTGCATTGCATTGCAAATAATGATAATTATTTGTCAACAGCATCCAGTCTCTGAAAGCAACAAAGATTTGAAAACGAAGTTATAATTTTCAGTTGCATTTGTATAAATAAGTGGCAACACCAAAAGTTCATTCAGACTGTGGGTCTTCAATCCAAATTTTAAATGAGAAAATTATATTTATAATGAAAACTGTTATTGGTGGTGAGCTTCTATATAAGGAAATTAAGAAGTGGAGTGTGCCTATTCTGCATTTTGCTATAATTTTTCTAAGTGGCTATTAAATTACTCATGGTCATTTAAAAATTTTGGACTTGCTTCAACTGTAAATAAAGATGATGAAAGTAATACTTGTCATCTATTGTGCTTGGTTACTTGGTTTCCATCCTTCAGCAGTATAATGAAATTTGATTATCTTTCTTTTCCAGTGTCCACTGACATCTTTACAGAGATTTCAAGAGAATAGAATTAACAATTAATTTTCTTGCTACTTCTCTGCAGTCACTATACATGCTTTGAATTTTCTCACCCAAGGTTTTGAAATAGAAACTGTTTAACAGAGGTTACAAATTTGCATATAACAGTATAAAATAAACTTTTGATGAAGAGAAATGGACTGCACATGAAAGGTTGACAAAGAACTGGCCTCACTGCTTCATCTACAAACCTTATTGAACAAGAGTATTCTCCAAGCCATGAATAATCATGTAGACCATTTATCTCAGCAATGCTACAAGGGAAACAAAAAGTAAAGCAACTAAGCTGTTTGAAGTCTGGACCATCTGTTAGGAACCACTAATCTCTTTATGACATATAGCCCCAGTGCAGATATGTGCCAGTGAATGTTTCAACACTTTACTGATGGATCATTTGCAGTAAAAATAGAAACTTGCTGACTTTCTTAAGAGGTGAATTTTTGAAGGCAAATAAGCAAAGTAATGCTTGGTGTTTATACATTTAGCATGTAGTTATGTAAATTTTTCCCTCACTTTGAGTATTAAATACAGGCAGAAAGGTTTTTCTCTCTCCCTCTTTTTTTCTTGTTTAAAATTATTATTATTATTATTTCAATAGGTTCTGGGGAACAGGTGGTGTTTGGTTACATGGTTAAGTTCTTTAGGGGTGATTTCTGAGAATTTGGTACACCCATCACCTGAGCAGTGTACACTATACCCATGCGTAGTATTTTATTCCTCACCCCACTCCCAACCTTCCCCCCAAGTCACCTTTGTCCATTATATCATTCTAATGCCTTTGCATCCTCATAGCTTAACTCCGACTTGACTTATGTGAGAACATACAATGTTTCGTTTTCCATTCTTGAGTTACTTCACTTAGAATAATGGTCTCCAGCTCCATCCAGTTTACTGTGAATGCCATTATTTCATTCCTTTTTATGGCTGAGTAGTATTCCATCATATATCTATATCTATACACCACATGAAGATTTCATGGACATTTATCACTTCCCTAATAATACTCTTATAATTTCTTATGCCTGTCTTTACTTTAATCTTTTAATCCCGTTATCTTCATAAGCTGAGAATGTACGTCACCTTAGGACCACTACTGTACAAACTAATTGTAAAACATGTGTGTTTGAACAATATGAAATTAGCACACCTTGAAAAAGAACAGACTAACAGCAATTTTCAGGGAACAAGGGAAGACAACCATAAGGTCTAACTGCCTGCGGGGTCGGGCGGAATACAGCCATATTTTTCTTCTTGCGGAAAGCCTATAAACAGACGTGCAAGTAGGAGAGATATTGCTAAATTCTTCTCCTAGCAAGGAATTAAGAATTAAGACCCTAGGAAAAGAATTGCATTCCTGGGGGGAGGTCTATAAACGGCTGCTCTGGGAGTGTCTGAGTTATGCAGTTAAGATAATGACTGAAATATGCCCTGGTCTCCTGCAGTACCCTCAGGCTCACTAGGATGGGGAAAAAACCCCACTCTGGTGAAATTGAGGTCAGATCGGTTCTCTGCTCTCAAACCTGTTTTCTGTTAAGTTGTTTATCAAGACGATACGTGCACAGTGGGATATAGACGCTCATCAGTAATTCTAATTTTGCCTTTGCCTTGTGATCTTTATTGCCCTTTGAAGCATGTGATCTTTGTGACCTACTGCCTGTTCATACACCCCCTCCCCTTTTAAAATCCCTAATAAAAACTTGCTGGTTTTGCGGCTCAGGGAACATCACAGACCTACTGATGTGTGATGTCACCCCTGGAGGCCCAGCTGTAAAATTCCTCTCTTTGTACTCTTTCTCTTTATTTCTCAGACCAGCCAACACTTAGGGAAAATAGAAAGAACCTACCTTGAAATATTGGGGGCTGGTTCCCCAGATAGATACCAGTACCATGCTGTTTTGGTTACTCTAGCCTTGTAGTATAGTTTGAAGTCAGGTAGCGTGATGCCTCTAGCTTTGTTCTTTTTGCTTAGGATTGTCCTGGCTATATGGGCTCTTTTTTGGTTCCATGTGAAATTTAAAGTAGTTTTTTTCTAATTCTATGAAGAAAGTCAATGGTAGCTTGATGGGTATAGCATTGAACCTATAAATTACTTTGGGCAGTATGGCCATTTTCACAATATTGATTCTTCCTATCCATGAGCATGGAATGTTGTTCCATTTGTTTGTGTCCTCTCTTATTTCCTTGAGCAGTAGTTTGTAATTTTCCTTGAAGAGGTCCTTCACATCTCCTGTAAGTTGTATTCCTAGGTATTTTATTCTCTTCATAGCAATTGTGAATGGGAGTTCACAGTTTTTTTGAAACTGCGTCAAAAAAAAAAAGAAAAGAAAGAAAAGAAAGTGAAGTCAGCAGTTGTTCTGATTATTCTTGTTGAATATCTGATGGTGTCGAAAGCTGGACCACTCCTGGCTGGAGACAGATGGCTGAGAAATGTGAATTTGTCTCACAATGCATAGGAAGTGTGTTTTTGCAGGTCAAGAGCTGTAGAGAAAATCTTTTTAAAATTTTGTTTGGAGACTCAAAATTTAAGTCATTTTTGCTTCATGTAGATACACAAAAATATCTGCAAAATAGGAACATAAGAAAATAGTTTGATTTTTAAACAGGTTGAAAGTGTAGAACACAGCTTTTAAAAAATGTCTTGGCTACAAAGAGGACAGCAGAAGCAGTTTTTCTAATTTATATGAAAATCTAAGTTGCCTTATTGGCCTTGTAAGTTAGAATTCAAATCACTTCTGCAAAGCCATAACCTGTTCATTTATATAATGGTCAGAAGGAATATAAAGGCAATCTGATAATAAGAAATGTTTTGGGAAGTGCATAAAATTCTATAAAAATTTTAAAATGTAACTTTTGGATGTGTGGATGATTCAGTGTGACATCTGAAATGATGGTGATAAAACAGACAGGCGTATTATTTATTTTCCTGGCTTTCTGTGGCTGACGGCATGAATTTTCTGAGCTGTGAAGAGCAGGTAAGCAAATTTTCTTGTGTCTTGTGCATGTTTAGCTTATGTAGCATACATAAATAGAAAATGTCTGAATATGCAGTGCTCTGTAACCAAGGCTCAGTGCCCAGTTTGTCTACTCTGACAGCTTATCTGAGTTCTGACTGCAAGAGTCAGGAAGAATCTTCATTTTAGCTCTCTATCTGTGGCTATATTTGGGGATATTTTTAACTGGGAAAGTTATGGGGAAATAGAAAAGCCTTTTGGACAATACCTAAATTCTCACTGTTGGATGAGAACTGTTTTTATGTAGTTAATTGAATAATAACTTTTCCACTGCAGCGTAATTCCAAGTCTTCTGTCCCAAAGAAATGTTAGACAATACACCAACTAAAACAAAACAAAACAAACAAAAAACTCCCCAAACACTTTTAGCCAGTTTATTCAAATCTGTTTCTGATTCTTTTTATTTTTGTACTGTCAAGATGTTCTGTATTTTTCTTATGTTCCATGCAGTTTCCAACATGTGCCATACTGAACTAAGTTTCCACTTCCTCATATTAGAGACTAGGTTATATTAGAGCCCAGGGCTGACGTAACAAAGTAATGCAGACTGAGTGGCTTAAAAAACATAAATTTATTTCTCACAACTGTGAAGGCTAGAAGTCCATGGTCAAGATGTCAGAAGGGCTGGTTTCTTCTGAAGCTTCTCTCCTTGACTTGTAGATGGCTGTCTTCTCTGTATTTTCACACGGTCTTCCCTCTGTGTGTATCTGTGTCCTAATTTCCTCTTTTTCTCTTTCTCTATTTCCAAATATTTATCAAGCACTTTGTTTCTGACACTGTTCTAAACCTGAGAATACAAGAGTAAACAAGAAAATCCCTGTCTGTGTGGGGCTTACATTTTAGAAAGGGAGACAGGCAAGAAACATACAATACACTCTCAGAGAAGGACATAGTTAGGACATAGAGCAGGGTAGATAATGACTCATAGAGCAGGTGCTAGATAAGATGGCCAAAGATGGCTTTTTTTTCTTTTTCAGAAGTGAAGTAGCCTTTTAATAGAGACCTTAATGTCAATGAGTTAGTCATGGGGAAGATCTTCAAGGCAGAGGGAGTAGCAAATGTAAATGCTCCGAAGCGGAAGCAAGCTTGGTGTAACCAAGGCCCAACAAGATGGCCAGGGTGACTACAGAGTAATGATGAGAGAACTTTCAACCAGAGAAGTAGGCAAAAGCAAGACTGTGTAGGCCTTGTAGCTAGCTCATGATAAGAAGTTTGGATTTCAGTCTAAATTTATTAAGAAGCCATTGGAAGGCTTTAGGTGGGGAAGTGGCAAGATACGCCTTCTCACTAAGTCAAAACTAAATCCACTCAGAATCATCCAAATAGAGGATCTCAGAATATATGCATGTATTTGGATTATTATCATGAGAAAAATTGTTTCCCAAAACATGTTGCAAAAAAAGAAAGGAAAATAAGGAAAATGTCAGCACTCATATGACAGTAATGTTGCTTCTCTTTCATTTACTACATGTTTGTATTTATCTTATATGCAAGTCACTACTTTATATTTTAGAACCTATATTAGGATAAACACAGACCTTACCCCATGAGTCCTTTGGTATACTTACATAAAGATGATGGCCCTAATTTATCAACAGAAACTTTCAGTAGTTTTCCAGTGGACATGGTAATCTATTACCATTCTTCTTCTTGGTTCCCATGGTGGATAGTGGCATGCAGCCAAATGACTTGGTAAGGGATGACTTGTGGCCAGGGAACATGGAGAAGTGACAGGTCACAGAGGGCAAGTCAGTGTACCTTGGAATCATGAGAAAAAAGTCCAAATCAACCAAGCCATAGACAAATGAGTTTCTAAATGCCTTGAATAGCAACATCTCAGCTAAGATTAAACTTTCTCTGTCAGTATGTGTCATAGTAATATCACATTGCAGAGACTTTTAAACTGCAAAAAGTTCACATGTGATTTTCAAACTATGTGATATTATGGGAAAAGCTTAGATTTTTATAGTTTGGGGAGTTCAAAAGCTCAGGTCTTTTCTGAGTTCTACCATCAACTGATTCATGGCTGTGCTAGAATATACATCTCTGGGACTCAGTTTCCCCCATCTGTCAAATAAGGCCATCATTGGACTCTTCTTTAATATCCCTTCCAGGGCTAATGTTTAATTATTTGATAAGACTAAGAATTTCCTTTTTGGGATAGACCTGTAGAAATGACAGTAAAACTGAGTAAGAATAAAACCAAAAAAGCTTCTGCCATTTTTAGCATGATAAGAATTATTGAATTGGAGAAAAAGAACTAATGAAACTTAACAGGAACTCTTGAATCTGAGTGGGTTTGCTGCATCATTTTTTTTTGGTCTCTGACATTTATCTCTAATGACCATGAAAAGGACAGGATGAATCTGTGATGACACAGAGCCAGCTATGTAAAGACTCAGCCATATGGATGGCTAAGGAAGTGGGTCTGAGATTACAGGGATATTTACAAAAACCAGTGACTACTTCAAAATGAAATTCCTTTTTGGCTTGCTGATAATGGTGGTAAGGTAATCTTTGGCTTATTGAAACCATTGTCCATTTAGCTAACTAAGCCTATATTAACTAAGTCTTTTGGGAATTCTTACTAGTTCCTAATACATTACCTTCTAGTTTTGAGCCATTCAAGCCATTCACTTCATAAAGTATTGGTTTTATAAACTTTATTTGTCAATCTTACAAATACCTACATGTGAAGCTTGATCTTTTTGAAACTGTTCATCCTTGCAACTGCCAGTTCACCTCATTCTGGTACACAACATCCACAAAGCCACTGTTTTTTTTTTTTTTTCGATTCTACTGCAGTGGAAAGACTGTGAAGTCAATGGAGCCAGCAGAAAAACTAACCTAGCTTCAAATACAGGATTTGTGATTACAGAGGCTAAGAAGCCCATATATTAGTTCATTCTCACACTGCTGTAAAAAACTACCTGAGACTGGGTAATTTATGAAGAAAAGAGGTTTAATTGACTCACAGTTCCATAGGCTGTATAGGAAGCATGGCTGGGAGGTCGCAGGAAACTTACTATCATAGCAGAAGGCAAAGTAGAAGCAAGCACATCTTATCATGGTGGAGCAGGAGAGAGAGAGAGAGACAGAGAGAGAGAGAGAGAGAGAGAGAGAGAGAGAAGGGGGAGTGCCACATACTTCAAAGCCATCAGATTTCATGAGAACTCACTCTCATTAGAACAGCAAGGGGAAATCCGTCCCATGATCTAATCACTTCCCACCATGTCTCTCCTCCAGTTCAACATGAGATTTGGGCAGGGACACATATCCAAACCATATTGCCCCATGACAGGCCACTTGCAAGCTGGAGACCCTAGGATGCTGGTAGAGTAGCTTAGTTCATGCCAGAAAGCCTCAGAACCAGGGAAGCTGATGGTGTAATTCTGTCTGAGGCTGAAGGCCAGAGAATGTAGGGGGCTACTGGTATAAATTCCAGAGTCACAAAGCCAGACAGAGAATGTGGAGTTCTGATGCCTAAGGGCAGGAGGGGAATATCCTAGCTCTATGAGAGAGAGAGTGAGAAATCACTTTCTCTCCTTTTTTGTTCTATCATTGCTCCCAGGCCTATTGGATGGTTAATTTCCTATATCTATAAGGGCACCAGTCATATTTGGTTAGGACCCACCTCAATTAACCTGAATTACCTTAATTATCTTTATAAAAGCCTTATCCTCAAATATAGTCACATTCTGAGGTAATAGGGTTAGGTTAGGACTTCAACATTTGAATTTTGTGGGGACAAAATTTATCCCATAACAGAAACCTTTTGTGGAAGTAGTAGAAAAGTGATCAGTTCTGCATATGCAATTACTCACAATTTACTTTAAATATTCTGTCTCTATATGGGGTGTTTGTAAGAAAGCATTTTGTTAAATGCCTTCTATTAATTACTAATGGCCTTTGTTCTTTCTTTGTTTTCTAAAACAGCATTTTTTCCAAACATCTTTTTAATTATGAATCATGCCCAAAATCACATTTTGCATTGTGATCTCTTATTTAATGTATGTAATATATTCATGTAACAAGAGTAAGTTGATGAGGTAATATTTTCATCATTATGATGTACAATGCACTCATTTATTTTTCTATTCTAGTCTCATCTATTTTATTAAAAAACATAATTTGGACCCACAAAATTCATTTTATCACTCATTGTAGATCAAAAGCCTCAATTCATAAGCAAGTGCTTAAAAACACTCTTTGCCTTCTGACTACTCTCTGTTCTTGAGCTATCTGTCCTCCCACCGACCACGATTATGGAGTCTCATGAGTCCATTCTTTTTGGTGAAGAGCAGCTTCTAGAGTTGGGTCTGTGTTGAAAAATGGTTCACTCTTGACCATGGAACATGCTTTGAAATTTGCCACATATCCCTTCTGGGAAATGCTTTAATATTCTCAACAGCTCAAAGTTTACTTTGAACCATTCACCCTTTCTATTGTTTTATGGGCTCCACATGACTCTGACATATTTTCCCATTTTCTGACAATGCCTTGCTATGGTCATGTTGAGTTGAGGATGTACATGGGGCATGGTAGGTTAACATGCTTTAGATTCCATTCGGACTTTTAAACCTTAAGCCATCATAGATGATACTAGGGGAGAACATATTTTTTTAAAAGTAGCATAGTCTAGTACCTACCTTTAGAATTCCCTGTCCAGCTCACAACAACCATGTGATTTCTCCCAGTCCACAGTGGTGGCTTCTCATATCCAGTATAGACGTTAAGATCTGCTCTTCCCCTCCTTCCTCCATCTCCATTAGTCACAGAGTGTGCATCTAAGCCAAGGTGAGAGTTGCATAAATGTTTGAATTAGTGCTGGGAGAGAGCAAAGAGAAATGAGAAAGACTGCAAGAAGGCCAATGTGGCTGGAACATGGACAGTGAGGGAAGGCAAGTGTTAGATAAAGCTTAACAGATTATCTTAAGGATTTTGGTTTTTATTCACAGAGTGATGGAAAACTGCTGAGATGTTTAAGGAGATGGGACTGGAAAGGGTGTGTGTGTGTCACCAGTTTTGCATGGTGAAAAGGTCAATTGGGCTGCAGTGTGAAAACTATTGGAGGAAGCCGGAGGATGTGGTAGTTGGTCATGCAGAGGCTTAATTTCAAGAGTCCATGTAAGCCATCGGAATTAGAGAGGTGTTAGAGAGGTGCTGGTGGAGATGAAGAGAAATGGATGTATTGGCAGATTTTTAAAAAATCAATATCATCATTGTCATAAATTTTCTTGAGTTGCTTGAGCTATTTTTTTTGTCTGGAAAGGTTTGTTAAAGCTCAGGTTGGGGAAATTTTCACAATATAAAACAATATTAAGTTTAATTCAGTAATTGTAACAAAGACATTAAAGTGGATATTTAAACTATGATATAAAGGTGAGCCTCATTTTGCCTTAGAGATGATTAACTAATCAGTGTATTTACATCTAACAGAAGATATAGTCACAGAGAGGAAGAAATACAGATTTATTTTAAGAAGAGTGAGGTCACTTAGATGCTGGCTTCCAATATGTTAAAAAGATCAGCCCCAAAATATATAGCTATTTTTTTTTTTAAATTGAAGATTCATTTCACAGGTCATGTGTGACTCTTCTAAATTATAAGATATCAAAATACATATTTTAGATTGAGAGAAGATGGCTGACTAGAAGGAGCCAGTGTGCACGTTCTCATGGAGAAAAGCGTGGCCAGATCATCCGGGTGGACACGTTGGGATTCATGAAGGAAGGAACACGACCCACAGAGAACAGAGAATAGCCGGACAGGACAACCCCCAACCCGGGAGGGAGTGGAGCCAGGGGAAGTTCCCACCACCGGAAACAGTGAGTGAGAGTCCTGGGGACCCACACTGGGAACCCATGGACCTTTGCAACCTTGGGCTCAGGAGATCACCCTCCAGCCCCCAACCAGGAATGGGGACTTCAGCCTGACATGGGGAGCTATGTGGAGTCCGGGCAGAGCCTCTGGCCAGGCACGTGCGGAGGTGCCTGGGGTCCCCAGGCACCAGTTCCAGCAACAAGGAAGGCCAGATTCCCTCGCATGCCCCTAGGAAAGGGGCCACATCCGCAGCCTTGTCTCCACCGCGCCTCGCCAGGCGAGGCCCATTGGCCTGGAGCCTTAGCATGCTACCCCAGCCACGCCCGAGCTCTAGGTGAGTGGCAACCCCGCACTTCCCTGGGATGGGGCTCCCAGAGGTAGCAGATGGGCCCACTAGTTTCGCTGCTCCGTCGCCCTCGGTCTTGCTCACCTCAGGCTCCGGAGGGAGTGAAGAGATTAAGGACTAAAGCGAGTCTCCAGCATAGCGCAGCTGTCTCACCCAAAAGCGGCCAGACTGTTTTCCATGAGGGTTCCTGCCCCAGCTACTTCTTACTGGGCAGGGCCTCCCGACCTGGGACCCCAGCAACCGCCTGGGCTCTCCGGCCGGTGGTAGCTCTGCCTTTCCCTGGGACAGAGCTCCCAGAGGGCAGCAATGTTTGCTGCTCCGTTGCCCTCACTCCTCTTGCCCTCAAGCTTCGGAGGGAGAGGAGAGATTAAGGAGGAAAGTGGGTGTCCAGAACAGCTCAGTTGCCTTACAGAAAAGCAGACAGAAAGTTTTCCACGTGGGTCCCTGCCCCTCTTACTCCTCACTAGGCAGGGTCTCTTGACCTGGGACCCCAGCACAACCATCCTGCCCTGCCTGAGGACTTCAGTGGGTGGCGCCTCTGCCTTTCTCTGGGGAGGAAATCCTAGATACCAGCCACAGCCCCTCTGCCATTGCAGCTGCAGTGGTACCGCCCTTACTGCCCTCGGGCTGGAGAAAAAACAAAGGATCTAGTCAATATGTTGGCACCTCCAGCCCGCTGCAGCCAACATACAGAGAGGAGCCCTTACTCCCAACTCTTTACCAGCCAGGGCCCCCTGGCTCCAGACCACAGAACAGCTGCTCTATCTGGGGCTAAGCACTCCCACTAGTAGTGCTCTGTGTTTCCCTGGGGTGGAGCTCACAGAGGCCACTGCAGGCACCTCTGCTACTGCCACTGCAGCTGCCAGACTAGAGAAGGAACAAAGAGCCTGAGGGCTTTACCCACATATCCAAAAAGCAGGTGCCCTAAGGAGAAGAGGGTGGCCTGTCTCCCTTGGGAGCTCCCCCCTCCAAACCCGCTGCTTGTCATCCACCTTGGGCCCAGAAGGCAGCTGCCTCAATCTGGACTGATCACACCGATTGGTAGAGGCTCTGCATTTCTCAGGGGTGGAGACCTAAGAGACAAGTGAAAGGCCCTCTGCCACAGCCACTGCCAAGATCCTTTCTCCCGCTGCCTCCAAGCTGGGGAGGGAGCATGAAGACTGAACTCGCCCCAAGGCTGTGGTGTGCAGCCTGGGAGTGTCAAGCTGAGATCTGTAGCTAGCATTTGAGTGGGAGAGGAGCCCACACTCTCAGAGCACTGAGAGGGAGCACAGATGCAAATGTGAGGAAATACAGAGGAGTCACATGGCTGAGCAGGAACCTAACTACTGGCTGTGATGCTTAAGTGCCATCTACTGGATCACAGTCCAAACTTCAACACCAAAAATACTTTGCTAATATACCCTCCCTGTAACATCAAGGACAAAAAATCAGCTACAAGTAAAGACGCTGCACAAAGCCATGGCCCTCTGAAAACATTCAGAAGTCTGACTGTACTCAATGTAACCACACTTGAAGGAACATCAACTCACACAGATGAGAAAGAAGCAGAACAAAAACTCTGTCAACTCAAAAAGCCAGAGTACTTTCTTTCCTCCAAATGACTATACTAGTTCCCCAGCAAGAATTCTTAACCAGGCTGAAATGACAGAAATAGAATTCAGAATATGGATAGGAATTAGGCAAGGTCTCACTTTGTTGGCCAGGCTGGAGAGCAGTGGTGCAAACATGGCCTACTGCAGCCTTGACCTCCTGGGCTCAAGTCATCCTCCCACCTCAGCCTCTTAAGTAGTTAAAACTACAGATACACACCGTCATGCCTGGCTAATTAAAAACAAGTTTGTAGAGACAGGGTCTCACTATATTGCCCATGCTGGTCTTGAACTCCTGGGCTCAAGCAATCCTCCCTCCTTGGCCTCCCAAAATGCTGGGATTACAGGCATGAGCCACCACACCTAGCACCAGTGCCAATATAAAGCAGTGATACAAACAAGTCAGTGTAATAATCCATTAAGGATACTATGACAGGATCAAATCCACATGTATCAATACTAACCTTGAATGTATATGAGCTAAATGCCCCAATTAAAAGGCACAGAGTGGCAAACTGGATAAAGAAGCAAGACCCAATGTCTTCAAGAGACCCATCTCACATGTAATGACATTCATAGGCTCAAAATAAAGGAATAGAGAAAAGTCTACCAAGCAAATGGAAAACAGAAAAAATCAGGAGTTGCAATCCTAATTTCAGACAAAACAGTCTTTAAGCCAACAAAGATCAAAAAAGACAAAGAAGGGCACTACATAATGGTAAAGGGTTCAATTCAACAAGACTTAACTATCCTAAATGTACATGCTCCCAATATAGAAGCACCGAGGTTTATAAAGCAAGTTCTTAGTAGGAGACAACAACACCTCACTGACAGTATTAGACACATCATTGAGGCAGAAAACTAACAAAGATATTCAGGACCTGAACATGACATTTGATCAAATGGGCCTAATAGATATGTACATAAATTTCCACCCCAAACCAATAAAATATACATTTTTCTCATCTTCACAAGGCACATACTCTAAAATTGACCACACAATCTGCCATAAAACAATCCTTAGCAAATTAAAAAAAAAAAAACTGAAAGCATACCTACCACACTCTTGGACCACAGCACAATAAAAATAGAAATCAACACTAAGAAAATCACCTAAAGCTATATTATTATGTGGAAATTAAACAACCTGCTCCTGAATAACTTTGGGTAAACAAAATTAATGCAGAAATAAAAAAAAATTTTTAAACTAATGAGAACACAGATACAACATACCAGAATCTCTGGGACACAGCTAAAGTAGTTTTAAAAGGGAAGTTTATAGCCCTAAGCACCCACATCAAAAAGTTAGAAAGATATCACATTAAAAACCTAATGCCACACCCAAAGCAACTAGAGAAACAAGAGCAAACCAACCCCAAAGCTAGCAGAAGACAAGAAATGATCAAAATTAGAGCTGAAGGAAATCGAGATGTGAAAAACCACACAAAAGATCAATGAGGCCGGGCGCGGTGGCTCACGCTTGTAATCCCAGCACTTTGGGAGGCCGAGGCGGGCGGATCACGAGGTCAGGAGATCGAGACCACGGTGAAACCCCGTCTCTACTAAAAAAATACAAAAAATTAGCCGGGCGTGGTGGCGGGCGCCTGTAGTCCCAGCTACTCGGAGAGGCTGAGGCAGGAGAATGGCGTGAACCCAGGAGGCGGAGCTTGCAGTGAGCCGAGATTGCGCCACTGCACTCCAGCCTGGGCGACAGAGCGAGACTCCATCTCAAAAAAAAAAAAAAAAAAAAAAAAAAAAAAAAAAAAAAAAAAAAAAATCAATGAATCCTGGAGTTGGTTTTTTGAAAGAATGAATAAGATTGATAAATGGCTAGCCAGACTAATACAGAAAAAAAGAGGGAAGATGCAAATAAGCACAATCAGAAATGACAAAGGGGACATTACCACTGACCCCACAGAAATACAAAGACCCCACACAGATGACTATGAACACCACTATACACACAAACTAGAAAATCTAGAAGAGATGAAACATACAACTTCCTGGAAACATACAACTTTCCAAGATTGAACCAGGAAGAAATTGAATCCCTGAAAAGACCAATAACAAGTTCTATAATGGAATCAGTAATAATATCCTGCCAACCCAAAGAGTTCAGGACCAAATGGATTCATAGCCAAATTCTACTAGATATATAAAGAGTGGATACTATTACTACTATAATTATTCCAAAACATTGAGGAGAAAGGATTCCTCCCTAATTCATTATAAGAGGCCAACATCATCCTGATACCAACACTTGGCAGAGACACAACAAAAAAGAAAAACTTCAGGCCAATTTCCTTGATGAACAGGAATGCAAAAATCTTCAACAAAATATTAGCAAACAGAATCCAGTAGCATGTCGAAAAGCTAATCCACCAAGTAGGCTTTATTTCTGGGAAGTAAGGTTGTTTCAACATACTCAAATCAATAAATGTGATTTATCACATTAACAGAAATAAAAACAAAAACTACATGATCATTTCAAAAGGCACAGAAAAGGTTTTCCATAAAATTCAATATCTCTTCATGATAAAAACCCTCAAGAGACTAGGCATTGAAAAACACACCTCAAAATAATAAGAGCCATCTATGACAAACTCACAGCCAACATCATACTGAATAAGCAAAAGTTAGAAACATTTCTCTTGAGAACTGGAACAAAACAAGGATACTCATGCTTGCCACTCCTACTCAGCATAGTACTAGAAGACCTAGTTTGACTAGCCAGAGTGGTCAGAGAAGAGAAGGAAATAAAAGGCATTCAGATAGCAGAGAGGAAGTCAAACTATCTTTCTTTGTGGATGATAATTCTATACCTAGAAAACCCCGTAGTCTAGGTGCCAAAGTTCCTATATACCTAGTAAACAACTTTAGCAGTTTCTGGATACAAAATTAATTAATAAAGATCAGTAGCATTTCCATACACCTACAACATCTAAGCTAAGAGCCAAATCAAGAATGCAATACCATTCACAATAGCCACAAAAATACCTAAGAATACAGACAACCTGAGAGATTAAAGATCTCCACAATGAGAATTACAACACTGCTCAAAGAAATCAGAGATGACACAAACAAATGGGGAAACATTCTATGCTCATGGATAGGAAGAATCAATATCATTAAAATGGCCATACTGCCCAAAGCAATCTACAGATTCAATGCTATTCCTATTAAACTACCAATGACATTCTTCATAGAATTAGAAAAAAACTATTTAAAAATTCGTAGGGAACCAAAAAGGAGCCTCAATAGCCAAAGCAATTCTGAGCAAAAAGAACAAAGCTGGAGGCATCATGTTACCTGGCTTCAAACTATACTGTAAAGCTATAGTAACAAAAACAGGATAGTGGTACAGAACCAGGCACATAGACCATTGGAACAGAATAGAGAGTCCAGAAATAATGCTGCACACCTAAAACCATCTGATCTTCGACAAATCTGACAATAACAAGCAATAAGGCAAGGACTCTCTACTCAATAAATGGTAGTGGGATAACTGGCTAGCCATATGCAGAAGATTGAAATTGGACCTCTTCCTTACACTATATGTAAAAATCAACTCAAGGTAGATTAGAGACTTAAATGTAAATCCTAAAACTACAAAAACTCTGGAAGATAATCCAAGAAATTCCATTCTAGACATAGACCCCAGCAAAAATTTCATGATGAAGACACCAAAAGCAATTGCAACGAAAACAAAAATGGACAAAAGGGACCTAGTTTCACTAAAGACCTTCTATACTACAAAAGAAACTATCAATAGAGTGGACAGCCCATAGAATGGGAAAAATTATCTGCAAACTATGCATCTGACAAAGGTTTAATATTCAGAGTTATAAAGAAGTTAATTCAATAAGCAAAAAACAAACAGTCTCATTAAAAAGTGGGCAAAGACATGAACAGACACTTTTCAATAGCAGACATATGCATGGCCAATAAGTGTATGAAAAAATGCTTCACATTACTAATCATTAGAGAAATGCAAATCAAAACCACATGAGATGCCATCTCATATCCATCAGAATGGATATTATTAAAAACTAAAAAAATAACAGATGACGACATGGTTGAGGAGAAAAGGGAATGCTTATACACTGCTGATGGGAGTATAAATTAGTTCAGCCATTGTGGAAAGCAGTGTGACAATTCCTCAAAGACCTGAAAACAGAATTACCATTTGACCCAGTAATCTCATTACTGGGTATTTATCTGAAGGATTATAAATCATTCTACCATAAAGACACATGCACATGTATGTTCCCTGCAGCACTACTCACAATAGCAAAGACAGGGAATCAACCTAGATGCCCAGCAGTGATGGACTGGATAAAGAAAATGTGGTATATACACACCATGGAATACTTTTTTTTTTGTTTTTTTTTTTAGAGATGGTGTTTCACCATGTTGGCCAGGCTGGTCTTGAACTCCTGACCTCAGGTGATCTGCCTGCCTTGGCCTCCCAAAGTGCTGGGATTACAGGTGTGAGCCATCATGCCTGGCCCACACCACGGAATAATATTTAGCCGTAAAAAATGAGATCATATCCTTTGCAGCTTTGTGAATGGAGCTGGAGGCCATTTTCCTAAGCAAATTAACACAGAAATGGAAAACCAAATACCACATGTTCTTCCTTATAAGTGGGAACTAAACACTGAGTACACATGGAAACAAAGAAGGAAACAACAGACATAGGGGCCTACTTGAGGGTGGAGGGTCGGAAGAGGGAGGATTGAAAAACTGTCAAGTAGTATGCTTATTTCTTGGGTGACAAAATAATCTGTATACCAAACCCCCATGACATGCAATTTACTTATATAAAAAACCTGCACATGTATCCTTGAACCTAAAAGTTAAAAATAGTAAACAAAACTCCCCCAAAAAACAACCCCTCCCCCAAAACACACATGTAATCTGTTTTGTAATCTCGGTAATATTCAATACACTAAAACATTTAAAAATAAATATGATACTCACATACATGTAACCAGTTAAATGGTTTTTAAGATATGATTGTCTGCTCTTGTAGTTAATTTTTACTTTCAATATAAAAAGAAACACATTTTTTTTCCTTGGTGGATCAGAGACTCTCTGGGAAAACTCAATAGGATAAATAGAAATCCCTTATCACAAGAGGAAGGCATTTCACTCAGCGTCTGTTCTACTCTTAGCAGAAAACTTTCCTGGGATATTTTAAGAGAGAATCCTAAAATTAAGAGATGTATCATTTTCTTCCCACTCAAGTTGTATGACTGAGTTAACTGATCAATTCTTGTACCTTCCACTGTCCAAACTTTAATGATTTTGTTTTGTTATTGATAGTAGTGATTGAATGAAGCAACCCATGACAGTTCTGTCTGTGGCATGTAAGCCATTCCCTCAGATATTCTAAAAATTTTAACTTCACCTGTTAGTGGACATGAAAAGACTCTCTTAAGGAACAAAAACTCAGAGCCCAATATTGTACCATCTCTGTGCTTAGCCATTACTTTACAATAAATTGTGTGTTTAGAAATTGTCAGCAACTATTTTTATGCAGAACAGTATATCTTTATCCACAGTGGTTAATAAAAAATGAATGAGTGTTATAGAGACTAAAACAAATTTTAAAAAATTTGTGTTTAATTAAAGTTATTTTGGTATTCCTTACTCATTTTTGATTCTGATGAAAAAATTTTAGACATTTTTCTACTTAAGTATTGAAACAAAACAGTGAAGGCATTTTTCATAACATTCAAGATAAAATTATTTTTTCTTGGTAACTTATAATGTCTCAATTTGTTTTTTAAAGAATAAATTTAATATTAGCACTTTAAATGTATTTATGGTCTAGTGTTTAGGAGCTGAAGTGAGACAAAAATAGGTGAAATTAGTTTAATTCCAGGGGGAAATTTCCTACATAATGAAGAGTACACTTTTTAATCATTTAATACTGAACTTTTAAGTCGGAGATCATCAAATAATCAGTGATTGCAACTCCAGAGGATGACTGATCATTGCTGTGCTAGAGGCCTGCACATTGTATAATGGGAGAAGGAGGAGGCTGTACATCTGGACTGAGGAATATATAGGTAGAGCATGGGCTTAGATAACCATATTGGAGGAGTTAGTGCCTGACTTGAAGGATGCGTGAATTCTGGGCAGAATACACAGGAATTAAGAAAAAACTTGTGGACTTGCCCAACAATTGGTACAAAGAGCACAGAGTGCAGAAGGCTGAGAGATGGACCTGCTCAGAGAGCAGTGGTTAGGCCGTGATAAGTCCTACATGCCACACCAAGAAATTAGAACTTCACCTTGGAACATTTAGGTCGGAGAGTAAAATGACTAAATTTGTACTTTAGAAAGATGCATTTCCATACGGTTTGAATGATGATAATTATCATCCTTATAGCAGAGATTCTTTTATTGAGTATTTACTGTGCCCCAGACTGTGATTTTTATGTAATTCTAAGGCAGTATTAGCCTATTTTCAGCCTAGAAAATAGGCTTTGAGTGGTTAAGCTGTTTGCTCATGAGTACAGAAGTGAGAAGTGGCTGAGGGTGGTTGTAGATGTGGATACAGCTGATTGTAATACTATCTCTCTAAATGATTTGCAGTCTGGCTTCTATAAATTCCAGAGAAATCAAAAGTTAAATAGACTAAAATAAATGAATTTTCATAAACTCTCAGATATATTAATTTTGAGTTCTTTTATTATCCATCATATTCTGTTAGACTTGACCAATTACCTGTGTTTTTAAAGTAAATTTTTCTGAAAAAAATTCTGGAATATCAAGGAAAGTTTAGAATTTATTGATATGTTG
Organism: Hylobates moloch; assembly: GCF_009828535.3. NCBI lineage: Eukaryota > Metazoa > Chordata > Mammalia > Primates > Hylobatidae > Hylobates > Hylobates moloch. The sequence continues at coordinate 87,711,972 of NW_026652277.1, read as the reverse complement.
AATGCCAGCATAATGATACATTGTCAACATGCAAGAAGAAGAGATTGTGGAAAACAGTAGGAAGGACATGTTCTTGGGGAAGAAAGACTTCAGCCAAGAACCAACTAAATTTTTTCATCAGACCTTGGGGGAGAGAGAAACATAAGCTTCTTGAGCCTCCATTTTCTAGTTGTTAACACAGAAATAATAATAGCTATCTTTCAGGGTTATTACAGAGATTAAAATAGATAATGTACGTAAAACCCCTGATTTAGTGCCTGAATAGACTAATTCCTCTAATCTGTGGATATTGATTTGGAAATATGGGACACCTTGGGGAAAGTGCCTTAATATATTTGGAGAACATAAAGGTGCTATAACAGTTTGTTCTATTCAGGAACATTCATAGCTGTGTTGAAACTTTCAGAAGAAGTGATAATAATACATATACAACCTTTCCTCACCCAACGGTACGTCAATTATAGAGACCTGAGTGACTTTTTATTGTGATGTGTCTATGAGGATTAATATAAAAAATGTCATGAGAGACATTACTTATTAGAGAGTGAAAGAATAAAATAAAGTACTAAAGAGAAGTCATACCAAGCAACTATTATACAATTGTAAAATTTGTAGAACAAATAGGATGAAAATAGCATACTGTGGCATTATCAAAGTTTAAATACGGGTTAACAAGTGGTGGTAGAAACCATGGAAAATGATTCAAGACAAGAACATGGTTTTACTATTCTATAGCAGTTGATGTGCAGTTCCTGTATTTGTGCAGCATTGCTTAATTGATGTGATCCATCAACCAGAGCTAGAAAAGGGTTTTGTTAGGCATGCAATGCCTTTGGGTTGAAATTTTTTAAGGGACATTTGCTTGTATTACTTTAACAAAAACTGTTTGTGGCTCTAGGGATTAGAATTGCTATATTTAGATCAATCAGTGCTTTTCTCCAAGTATAATATTATAATTGCTTTATGGAGAACCAAAGGAAGGCAGATGGAAAGAGGAAGTGGGCAGATGAAGCACCACATGAACAGACTGTGAGCATAGCCCAAGGCCCTATGTGACCAAGATGGAAGGATTTAGTTGAAGGCTTGCAACCCAGACTGCCTCTAGAGAGGAATCAGTCAGTCTCAGGGAGGGCACTCATTACCTGTGAGCCAAAAATATTAAGTTTCAAACAGCTACTGGTCCTTTAGACAGAAACTTGAAATTAGAATATTATTTGTAGGTTTTAAAAAAAGCATTGAATATGCCTTTTGGACATCAAAAGGACAGATTAGAGTTTACCATTATATGCCAACTCTTATGAATCAATCACTCCATCCCTGTTTTTCTCATTCTCCTCCAAATGCAATTTTTATCTAAGTCAACCATGCAAAAATTTATATTACTGTGTTGTAGTCTATCACGTGTTGTTTCTTAACTCATTTTTGGTTTAGATTAAAGAAACATTGATAGACTGTTATGTTTTCCTTCCTTGTTTTGCCAAACAGATTACAAGTTCTCCAAGAACTCTTATTGCTCTTTGAGATACTAAAGCTCTGATGCAGATATCCAGATACAAGAAATCCAGAGAACTCTGGAAAGGTACTATACAAAACAAACACTACCAAGGTATATAGTCATCAGATAGTTCAAAGTCAATGCTAAAGAAAAAATATTAAAGGAATTTGAGAAAAAGGTGAACTCATCTACAAGGGGCTATTACCCCATCAGGCTAATAGTGGGCTTCTCAGCAGAAACCTTACAAGCCAGGAGAGATTGGGGACCTATTTTCAGTATTCGTAAAGAAAAGAAATTTCAACCAAGGATTTCATATCTCACCAAGATAAGCTTCATTAGTGAAGGAGAAATAAGGTTTTTTTCCAGACAAGCCAGTGCTAAAGGAATTTGTTACCAGTGACCAGTCTTACAAGAGATCCTTAAATACATTCTAAATATGGAAACAAAATAATAATACCTGCCACCACAAGAACACACTTAAGTAAATAGTCCAGTGACCCTATAAAATAACCACAAATAGAAATTACAAAGCAACCAGCTAACAACTTCATGAGAGGTTCAGAACCTCACATATCAATATTAACTTTGAATATAAATGCCCTAAATATCCCAGTTAAATGGCACAGAGTTGCAAGTTGAATAAAAATCAAGACCCATCTGTCTGGGTCTTGATTCAAGTGATCCATCTCACATTTAATGACACCTATATGGTCAAAATAAAGAGGTGGAGAAAGATCCATCACTCAAATAGGAAACAACAAAAAAAGCAGAGGTCACTATTATGTCAGATAAAATGGACATTAAACCAACAACAGAGAAAAAGGACAGAGAAAGGGAATTACATAATGATAAAGGGTTCAATTCAACAAGAAGTCTTAACTATTCTAAATATATATACACTCCCACATTGGAACACCAAGATTCATAAAGTAAGTACTTCTAGAGCAATGAAAAGACTTAGACAGCCACACAGTAATAGTGGAAGACCTAAGCATCCCTCTGATAGCATTACATAGATGATTGCAGCAGAAAATTAGCAAAGAAATTCTGCACTTAAATTTGACATTTGACCAATTGGACCTAACAGATATCTACAGAATGCTACACCCATCAACCACACAATATACATTCTTCTCATCTGCACACAGAACATACTCTAAGATGAACCACATGTTCAACCATAAAGCAAGTCTCAATAAATTCTAAAAAAATTATACCAACCATACCCTTTGACGACAGTGGAATAAAAATATAAATCAATACCAATAAGATCTCTTAAAAACACACAATTATATAGAAATTAAACAACTTGCTCCTGAATGACTTTTGGGTAAACAACAAAATTAAAGCATACATCAAAAATTTGTTTTTAAGAAGTGAAAATGGAAACACAATGTAACAAAATCTCTGGAATGCAGAAAAGGCAGTTTTTTTAAATTATACTTTAAGTTCTAGGGTACATGTGCATAACGTGCAGGTTTGTTACATAGATATACATGTGCTATGTTGGTTTGCTGCACCCATCAACTCGCCATTTATATTAGATATTTTTCCTAATGCTATCCCTCCCCCAGGCCCCAACCTCCTGATAGGCCCTGGTGTGTGATGTTCCCTGCCCTGTGTCCAAGTGTTCTCCTTGTTCAATTCCCACCTGTGAGTGAGAACATGTGGTGTTTGGTTTTCTGTCCTTGTGATAGTTTGCTGAGGATGACGGTTTCCAGTTTCATCCGCGTCCCTGCAAAGGACATGAACTCATTCTTTTTATGACTGTATAGTATTCCATGGTCTACATGTGTCACATTTTCTTAATCCAGTCTATCATCGATGGACATTTGGCATGGTTCCAAGTCTTTGCTATTGTGAATAGTGCCACAATAAACATACGTGTGTATGTGTCCTTATAGTAGCATGATTTATAATCCCTTGGGTATATACCCAGTAATGGGATCACTGGGTCTAATGGTATTTCTAGTTCTAGATCCTTGAGTAATCACCACACTGTCTTCCACAATGTTTGAACTAATTTGCACTCCCACCAACAGTGTAAAAGCATTCGTATTTCTCCACATGCTCTACAGCATCTGTTGTTTCCTGACTTTTTAATGATTGCCATTCTAACTGGTGTAAGATGGTATCTCATTGTGGTTTTGATTTGCATTTCTCTGATGATCAGTGATGATGAGCATTTTCTCATGTGTCTGTTGGCCGCATAAATGTCTTCTTTTGAGAAGTGTCTGTTCATATGCAAAGGCAGTTTTATGAGAAAAGCTTATAGTGCTATATGCCTATCTCAAAAAGTTAGAAAGATCTCAAATTAATGATGTAACATCACACCTAGAGGAACTAGAAAATTAAGAATAAAGTAATCACAAAGCTAGCAGAAGAAAAGAAATAACTAATATCAAGGCAGAACTGAACAAAATTGAGACCCAAAAATTCATATACAGAATCAATAACACCAACATTTGGCTATTTGGAAGGATAAACAAGATTGATAGACAGCTAGCTAGATTATCAAAGCAAAGTAGAGAAAAAATTCAAATGAACACATAAGAAATGACAAAGGGGACATTACAACTGATCGCACAGAAATACAGAAGATCCTCACAGACTATTATGAATACCTAAATGCACACAAACTAGAAATTCTAGAGAAAATGAATAAATTTCTGGAAGCACATAACCTCCCAAGACTGAATCAAAAAGAAATTGAAACCCTGAACAGACCAATATTGACTTCTGAAATTGAATCAGTAATTAAAAAAAACCTGCCAATCAAAAAAGCCCTGGATTAGATGGATTCACAGCCGAATTCAAAAAAGCCCTGGATCAGATGGATTCACAGCCGAATTCTAACAGATGTACAAAGAAGAGCTGGTACCAATTCTACTAAAGTTATTCAGAAAACAATTGAGGAGTAGGGACTCCTCCCTAACTTATTCAACGAAGCTAGCATTACCCTGATACCCAAACTTGTCAAAGACACAACAAAAAAAGAAAAACAACAGACTAACATCTCTGATAAATATAGATGCAAAAATCCTTAACAAAATACTGGGAAACCAAATCCAGTAGTGCATCAAAAAGCTAAAAGCTAATTAACTGTTTTAGTCCCTTTTTTGTATTGCTACAAATAAATACCTGAGACTGAGTAATTTATAAAGAAAAGAGATTTAATTGGCTCATGATTCTGCAGACTATGCAGGAAGCATGGCTGCATCTGCTCAACTTCTGGGGAAGCCTCAGGAAACCTACAATCATGGCAGAAAGTAAAGGGGAAGCAGTCACATCTTACATGGCCAGAGCAGGAGGAGAGAGAGAGGGGAGGTGCTACACACTTTAAACAACCAGATCTCATAAAAACTCTATCACAAGAACAACACTAGGGAGTTGGTGCTAAACCATTAGAAACCATCACCGTGATATAATCACCTCCCACCAGGTCCCACCTCCAGCATTGGGGATTTTATTTCAACAAGACATTTGAGTGGGAACATGGATACAAACTATATCATTAACTGTGATCAATAGGCTTTATTCCTGGGATGGAAAGTTGGTTCAGCATATGCAAATCAACAAATGTGATTCACCATATAAACAGCATTAAAAATAAAATTATATGATCATCTCAGTAGACACAGAAAAAGCTTTCAATAAAAGCCAACATTCTTTCATGATAAAAGTCTCAAGAGAATGGAAATTGAAAGAACAATACCTCAAAATAATAAGAGCCCTCTATGACGAACTCTCAGCCAACACCATACTGAATTGGCAAAATCTGGAACATTCTCCCTAAGAACAGGAACAAGACAAGGAGGTCCACTCTCACCATTCCTATTCAAAATAGTATGGTTCAGGTGATGGGTGCACCAAAATCTCAGAAATCACCACTAGAGAACTTATTCATGTAATCAGACACCACCTATTCCCCAAAAACCTATTGAAATAAACAACAACAACAACAACGAAAATAATTCCCCAAAAACCTATTGAAATAAACAACAACAAGAACAGCAATAACAACAACAACAAAAAACAAAATAGTACTGGAAATCTTAGCTAGAGCAATCAGGCAAGAGAAAGAAATAAAAAAAACGTGAACAGGAAAATAAGTTCAATCGTCTGTCTTCACTGATAATATAGTTCTACTTAGAAAACCCCAAAGACTATGCCAAAAGGCTCTGGAACTGATAAACAATTTCAGTAAAGTTTCAGGATACAAAATCAGCATGTAAGAATCAGTAGCACTTCTATACACCAATAACATTCATGCTGAGAGCCAAATCAAGGGGCAATCTTATTTAAAATAGACACAAAACTACCTAGGACTGCATCTAACCAAGGAGGTGAAAGATTTCTACAAGGAGAACTACAAAACACTGCTGAAAGTAATCAGAAATGACATGAACAAATGGAAAAACATTTCATACTCATGAATTAGAAGAACCAATATTGTTAAAATGGCCATACTCTTCAAAGCAATTCACAGATTCAATGCTGTTTATATCAAGCTTACCAATGTCATTTGTAACAGAACTAGAAAAAAAACTGTTGTAAAATTTATATGGAACCAAAAAGGTGCCCACATAGCAAAAGCAATCTTAAGCATAAAAAGAACAAAGCTGGAAGCATCACGCTACTTGACTACTATACTACAAGGCTACAGTAACCAAAACAGCATAGTATTGATATAAAACAGGCAGATAGACCACATTTTCTTTATCCAATCAATTGTTGATGAAAACCTAGATTTATTACATGTTTTTTGATATTGTGAATAGTTCTGCATGTGGTCTATGTGTCTGTTTTTGTACCGGTACTATGGGCCAGTGGAACAGAACGGAAAACCCAGAAGTAAAACCACACACATACAACCATTTAATCTTTGACAAAGTCAACAAAAATAAGCATTGGGGAAAAGATTCCCTATTCAATAAGTGATGCTTATTGGTGCTGGGATAACTGACTAGCCATATGCAGAAGGATGAAACTGGACCTTTTACCTTTCATCATATACAAAAATTAACTCAAGATGGTATAAAGATTTAAAAGTAAGACCTATGCTCAAAAGCATATGCAATAGAAACAAAAATAGACAAATGAGACCTAATTAACCTAAAGAACTCCTGCACAACAAAAGACATTATCAAGAGAATAAACAGACAACCTATGGAATGAGAGAAAATACTCACAAACTATGCATCCAACAAAGTCCTAATATCCAGAATCTACAAGGAACTTAAAAACAATTCAACAAACAAAAAACAAATAACCCTATTAGAAAGTGGACAAAAAACATGAACTGACAGTTTTGTTTTGACTTTTTATTTTGAGTTCAGGGGTACAAATGTAGGTTTCTTATGTAGGTAAACTTGTGTGATGGGGCTTTATTGTAAAGATTATTTTATCACCCAGGTATTAAGCCTACTACCCATTAGTTACATTTTCTGATCCTCTCCCTCCTCCCATCCTCCACCCTCCAAAAGCCCCAGTGTGTATTGTTCCCCCTCTGTGTCCATGTGTTCTCATTATTTAGCTCCCACTTGTAAGTGAGAACATGTGGTATTTGGTTTTCTGTTCCTGTGCTAGTTTGCTAAGAATAATGACCTCCAGCTCTATTCATGCCCTTGCAAAGGACATGATCTTGTTCTTGGTATTCCATGGTGTATCTGTACTAGATTTTCTTTATCCAGTGATGGGCATTTAGGTTGATTCCATGTATTTGCTATTGTGAATAGTGTTGCAATGAACATACAAGTGCATGTGTCTGTATAATAGAATGATTTATATTAGAGATATTTCTTAAAAGAGGACATACATGTTGCCAACAAACATATGGAAAAATGCTCCACATCATTAATCATCAAAGAAATGCAAATCAAAACTACAATGAGATATCATCTCACATCAATCAGAATGTCTATCGTGAAAACATCAAAAAACAACAGATGCTATCAAGGCTGCGGACAAAAGGAATGCTTATATACTGTTGGTGGGAATGTAAATTAGTTCAGCCACTGTAGAAAAGCACTTTGGAGAGTTATCAAAGAACTTAAAGCAGAAGTATCATTTGACCCAGCAATCCCATTACTGAGTATATATCCAAAGGAAAATAAATCATTCTAATAAAAGGACACATGTGCTTGCTTGTTCATTGCAGCACTGTTCACAATATCAAAGACATGTAATAAATCTAGATGACTATCAACAATATATTGGATCAAGAAAATATAGCATATATACACGATGGAATACTGTGCAGCCATAAAAATGAAATTATGTCATCTGCAGCAACTTGGTTGCAGCTGGAGGTTATCATCCTAAGTGAATTAACATAGGAATAGAAAACCAAATACTGTATGTTCTGATTTATGAGTGGGAGGTAAACATTCGGAACACATGGACACAAAAATGGCAACAATAGACACTGGCAACTTCTAGAGTGAGGAGGGTGAGAGGAGGGCAAGTGTTCAAAAACTAACTATTGGGCGCTATGCTCAGTACCTGGGTGATGAGATCAATCATACCCCAAACCTCAGTATCACACAATATGCCCATGTAACAAACCTGCACTTGTACCCTCTGAATCTAAAATAAAAGTTGTGATTATTAAAAAATTTAAAAAAAAGAACAACGGTGGAGCTACCTTAGTGAAAAATGAGTGGACTGTCCAGAGGCTAGTAGAAGGTTGATCTTTCCATGGCCAAAGCAATGTGAAAAATTAAGCTGAAATCTGTTGAGTTCTACATAAAAATAAAATGTTTAAAAGACCAAAACCAAAAAAAAAAAAAAAGGGAGAGAGAGAGACTTTATAGTTCCTAGCACTGTGGATTAGAGTTCTTTATTTTTTTAATGTCAGAAAACATTTTATTTATAAAATTGTGTATATTTATTATACACAACATGGTGTTTTGAAATCTGTATATGCATTGTGGAATAGCTAAATCGAGCTAATAAACATATGTCTTACCTCACATAGCTGTCATTTTTGTGGAAAGAACTCTGTAAAGCTACTTTTTTTTAAAGCATTTTTCCAGAATACAATATATTGTTAATGAACTGTATATGGTCACCATGTTACATAATATGTGACCTGTAATTTGTAATAATTTTTGATTAATTGAAAATTAGGGTAGTTGACTTTTAGGCTGCAACTCCAATACAAGTAATCAAAATTTTTGAAACAAATTAAATCCAAATTATGAAAAATTTGATATAACACACGTACATTCTCAGTTGAATTTTAAAAGAGTGAAGATATGAGAATTCTGATAAGTTGTTACAGTGTATATTCATTTACCATCATCCTAACTAACAAATGTTGTGTACAAGCAACTGTTGTTCCAAAATACGGTTCTTTTTCTCACATAGCACAAGGTAGATTATTCCTAACCTAACTGAGTTTACCTTTTTATGTCAGTCCTTGTTGAATTGTCTCCAGTGATTGAGCGTTTCTGATCTTTATGATTCAAAGACTTTAACTGAAACAGAATCTTATTTGGTTCCATATACTATAGTGATGCTGTAAGTATGAGGTGTTAGAGATGGAGGGGATATCAAGCTTACCTTAAACAGCAGAAAATTAATACTATAGGATGACATCTTAAAGGTAATTTCAAATTCTATCTCTAAGAAGAAAATGGCTTCTATCAGAGAAAAACATTTTTATTCCCCTTCTTTGGAACGAGTCCATTTCTACATTTCTCTAGGGTTAGCAGTTGCAGTTTGGCCTAGAGCAGCATGGAATATCAACAATAGTATGTTTTAACCATTGTTACTGATTAGAGAGAGCAATGAAATGTCTTGGTAATCAGCACTGCCTGGTCATCTGCAATGGCCTCTTAATTGGTCCCCTCGCCTCTCTTGTCACCAAACTCAGATCCATTCTTCACACATCAGCTAGAATGTTCTTTCTAAGAGGATAAATACTGCATAATTGTTTTACTTTTCTGCTTACACGTAAGTAGCAGCATGTTAGCACAGTATCTGAAGCCCTAGCTGCTTCCCTGGGCTCATCTCTTGCTACACTCTCTCTCATGCTTTATGGTCCAGTGATCCTAAACTACTTAAATGGCTCAGCACAGCAACCCGTTATGTACTGCAATGTTTTCCAATACTCTCCTCTTTCTGGATGCTATGCAATTTCTCCCTTCTTTTCCTGTTCAATGCATTTCAAAACAAAGCTGATATACATAGGTTAAATGTCAATACAATTTTTACTTAAATAAAAACACAGCTCAAGTGTTACTTCTTTTCAGAAGCCATCCTGGCCTCTGCAGACAAATGTAATCACTTCTGGCTCTCTACCTCTGCTGTTTGTCTATATTTTTTCATCTTTCTAAAAATCATTGTCAATGTCATATTGCATTTCAATGATCAGTGAGGAACTAGAGGGCTAGAATTGCTTTGGCCTTCTTTTAAGAGTGACCCTATGGAAGCTAATTGATCTGAACTGAATATCAAAGAATTATAAGCTACTTGATTTGTAAGGGGTTTGAATTGGGGCAATGAAAAAATAGGGGTCCAAGAAGGTAGAGGGTCAGTTACACTTTTTTTAAAAAAATTTTATTTTAGGTTTGCAGGGTGGTACATGTGAAGGTTTGTTACATAGATAAGCACGTGTCATTGGGGCTTATGGGACATATTATTACATCATTCAGGTATTAAGGCCAGTACCCAATAGTTATCATTTCTGCTCTTCTCCCTCCTCCCACTGTCTTCCCTCAAGTAAACCCCAGTGTCTGTTGTTTCCTTCTTTGTGTACATAAGTTCTTATCATTTAGCTCCCACCAAAGACATGATCTTGTTCTTTTTTATGGCTACATAATATTCCATGGTATATATGCAACACATTTTCTTTATCCAGTCTGTCATTGGTAGGCTTTTAGGTTGATTACATGTCTTTGCTATTGTGAACAGTGTTGCAATGAACATTTGTGTGCATGTGTCTTTACGGTAGAATGATTTTTATTCCTCTGGTCTCCTTTTCTCTGAAACTTTGCCAGCATCTGTTATTTTCTGACTTTTTCATAATAGTCATTCTGATTGGTGTGAGATGGTATCTCATTGTGGTTTTGATTTGCATTTTTCTAATGACAACAAACAGTTACACTTTTTTTGATAGTAGATTTAGCTACCTTATCATTTGTGATGTGTCTTTTAAAGATTTTTTTGTATTATTTTAAAATCAATGTAATATTATATATATTTATTGTGTACAACATGATATTTTGAAATATATGTATACATTGTGGAATGGCTACATCAAGATAATTAACATTTGTGTTACTTCACATGGTTGTCATTTTTGTGGTGAGAACTCTTAAAATCTACTCTCCTAGCATTTTTCCAGAATGTAATATGTTATTATTAACTATAGCCACCATGTTGTATAATAGATCTCTTCAAATTATTCCTCCTGTCTAACTGAAATTTTGTATCCTTTGACTAATGTCTTCCCGTGCTCCTGTCAAAAACACTGCTCCAGCACCTGGTAACCATGATTCTTCTCTCTACTTCTGTGCAATCAACTTTTCCACACGAGTGAGATCATGTGGTATTTGGCTTTCTGTGTCTAATTTATTCACCTAGTATAATATCCTCCAGGTTCATCCATGTTGTCACAAATGACAGGATTTCTTTCTTTGTAAAGGCTAAATAGTATTCCAGTAGAATACTATTGGAATACTATTCTATACTATTCCAGTAGAATACTACATGTAGTATTCTATACTATTCCAGTAGAATACTACATGTAGTATTCTATACTATTCCAACAGAATAGAATACTACATCTCTACTTAAAATAAAAAAATTAGCTGGGCGTGGTGGTGAACGCCTGTAATCCCAGCTACTTGGGAGTCTGAGGCAAGTGAATTGCTTGAACCTATAAGGTAGAGGTTGCAGTGAGCTGAGATTGTGCCACTGCATGCCAGCCTAGGTGACAGGGTGAGACTCCATCTCAAAAAAGAAAAAAAGTAAAGTAGTATTGTTGTGTACATATGAAATCAGAAAGCTCATGTCTAACTATAATAACATGGCCAACAAACATGTTTGAAAAAGCTTAATATCACTGATTACTAGAGAAATGCAAATTAAAACCACAGTGGGATACCATCTCATGCCAGTCAGAATGGCAATTATTAAAAAGTCGAGAAACAACAGATGCTGGCGAGGTTGTGGAGAAATAGGAAGACTTTTACCCTGTTGTTGGGAATGTAAATTAGTTCAACCATTGTGGAAGATGGTGTGATTCCTCAAAAGACCTAGGACAAGAAGTACCATTTGACCCAATAACCCCATTATTGGATATATACCCAAGGGAATATAAATAATTCTATTACAAAGATACATGCATGCGTATGTTCGTTGCAACACTATTCACAATAACAAAGAGAGGGAATCAACCCAAATGCCCATCAATGATAGACTGAATAAAGAAAATGTGATATATATCATGGAATAGTATGCAGCCAAAGAAAGAAACAAGATCATGTCTTTTGCAGGGACATAGAAGGAGCTGGAAGCCATTATCCATTATCCTCAGCAAACTAATGCAGGAACAGAAAACCAAACATGACATGTTCTTACTTACATTTGGGAGCTGAACAATGAGAACACATGGACACAGGGATGGGAACAACACACACTGGGTTTTTTGGGGGGGTGGGGTGGAGTTGGGAGAGCATTAGGAAAAACAGCTAGTGAATTCTGGGCTTAATACCTAGGTGGTGGGTTGATAGGTGCAGCAAATTACCATGGCACACATTTACCTAAGTAACAAACCTGCACATCCTGCACATGTACCCTGGAACTTAAAATAAAAATAAAAATTAATAAAAAAAGAATAAAAAGAAAGTTAATAACATGATTGCAAAGTTTAGCTAAAACAATCAGAGGTCTAATAATAATATAATTCTCTAATATTATACTCATAAATTTATAGTACTTAAGGAGATTAAGAAAAACTCTTTTTCATAAATCATACCATAATTATAACTTAAATTTAACTTAAACATAGTTACAGCTATCAACGAGGGGGTTCAACTTTTCTTCATTTGGCATGAGAATGGAAGGGAAAATAAGGAAGTATTGACATAAGGATAGTTCCTTTAGGTTAGACCCTGAGACAAGAATTTGAGTGTAGGTAGTTTTATTTGGAAGGTGATCCCAGAGAACATTGTTAGGAATGTGTGGTGGTTAATTTTATGTGTCAAATTGACTGGGCTAAGTGATGCCAAGATAGCTGGTAAAACATTGTTTCTGAGTATGTCTGTGAGGGTATTTATGAAAGAGATTAATATTTGGATAAATAGATGGAATAAAGAAGATTGCCTTCACTAACCTGGGTGGCATTATCCAATCTGTCGAGGACTGAATAGAACAGAAGGTCAGAGGAAAGGCAAATTTGTTTCCTTGTTGATCTGGGACATCAATCCTCTCCTACCCTTAGACACTGGCACTTCTGTTTTTTGGGCTTTTGGACTTGGGTAGGTACTTATACCATTGGGCCCCCCTCAACACCTGCATCCCTTCCTTGCTCATATAATCCCCACTTGTCAAGGGTGGGACCAGGTGAAGATAATTGAATTATGGGGGAAGTTTCCCCCATACAGTTCTCATAATAGTGAGTTTTCATGAGATCTGATAGTTTTATAAGGGGCTTGCCCTTCACTTGGCTATTATTTTCTCATTCTTCTCCTTCCTGCCACCATGTGAAGAAGGATGTGTTTGTTTCTCTTTCCACAGTGAGAGTAAGTTTCCTGAGGCCTCCCCAGCCATGCTGAACTGAGAGTCAATTAAACCTTTTTCTTTTATAAATTACCCAGTCTCAGGTATGTCTTCATTAGCAGTGTGAGAACAGACTAATATAGTAAATTGGTACTGCAGAGAGTGGGGTGCTGCTATAAAGATACATGCAAATGTAGAAGTGACTTTGGAACTGGGTAACAAGCAGATGTTGAAACAGTTTGGAGGGCTCAGAAGAAGATAGAAAAATGTGGGAAAGTTTGGAACTTCCTAGAGACTTGGAGAGCTCAGAAGTCAGGAAGATGTGGGAGTTTGGAACTTCCTAGAGACTTGTTGAATGGCTGTGACCAAAATGCTAATACTGATATGGACAATAAACTCCAGGCTGAAGTGGTCTCATATAGAGATGAGAAACTCACTGTGAACTGGAGCAAAGGTGACTCTTGTTATGCTTTAGCAAAGAGAATGGCAGCATATTGCCCCTGCCCTAGAGATCTGGGGAACTTTGAACTTGAGAGAGATGATTTAGGGTATCTAGCAGAAGAAACTTCTAAGTGGCAAAGCATTTAAGAGGAAGCAGAGCATAAAAGTTTGATAAATTTGCAAACTGACCATGTGACAGAAAAACCCATTTTCTGCAGAGAAATTCAAGCCAGTTGCAGAAATTTGCATAATTAAAGAGAAGCCAAATGTTAATCACCAAGACAATGGGGAAAATGTCTCCAGGGCATGTCAGAGACCTTCACAGCAGCACTTCCCATCATGGGCCTGGAGGCCTAGGGGGTAAAAATGGTTTCCTGGGCTAGGCCTAGGGCCCCCTGCTGTGTGCAACCTCAAGACATTGTGCCCTGTGTCTCCAGCTGCTTCAGCTCTAGCTGTGGCTAAAAGGGGCCAATGTACAGCTCAGGTCATTGCTTCAGAGAGTGCAAGCCCCAAGCCTTGGTGACTTACACATGGTGTTGAGCCTGTGGGTGCACAGAAGTCAAGAATTGAGGTTTAGGAACCTCGGCCTAGATTTCAGAGGATATATGGAAATGCCTGGATGTCCAGGCAGAAGTTTGCTGCAGGGGTGGAGCCCTCACAGAGAACCTCTCCTAGGGCAGTGTGGAAGGGAAATGTGGGGTTGGAGCCCACCCACAGAGTCCCCACTGGGGCATTGCCTTAGTGGAGCTGTGAGAAGAAGGCCACTGTCCTTCAGACCCTAGAATGGTAGATTCACCAAAAACTATCTCTATGTGCCTGGAAAAGCTGCAGACAGTGTCAACCCATGAAAGTAGCTGGGAGGGGGATTGTACCCTGCAATGCCACAGGGGCAGAGCTGCCCAAGCCCCTGGGAGCCTACCTATCACATAAGTATGACCGGGATGTGAGACATGGAGTTAAAAGAGGTCACTTTGGAATGTTAAAGTTTAATGACTGCCCTATTGGATTTCAGATTTGCATGGGGCCTGTAACTCATTTGTTTTGGCCAATTTCTTCCATTTGGAATGGATGTATTACCCAATGTCTGTACTCCTATTGTATCTTGGAAGTAACTAACTTGCTTTTGATTTTACAGGTTCATAGGCAGAAGGGACTTGCCTTGTCTCAGATGAGACTTTGGACTGTGGACTTTTGAGTTAATGCTGAAATAAGACTTTGGGGGACTGTTGGAAAGACATTATTGTGTTTTGAAATGTGAGGACATGAGATTTGAAAGGGGCCAAGGGTGGAATAATATGATTTGGCTGTGTCCCCACCTAAACCTCATCTTGAATTATAATAACCCCACATGTCAAGGGTGGGATCAGGTGGGGATAATTGAATCATGGGGGTAGTTTTCTTCATACTGTTGTTGTGGTAGTGAATGAGTTCTCACAAGATCTGATGGTTTTATAAGGGTTTCCCCCTTTGTTTGGCTATTCTCTCATTCTCCTACCTGCCACGTTGTAAAGAAGGATATGTTTGTTTCCTCTTTTGCCATGAGTGTAAGTTTCCTGAGGCCTCCCCAGCCATGCTGAACTGTGAGTTAGCTAAACCTCTTTTCTTTATAAATTACCCAGCCTTGGGTATTTCTTCATAGCAGCATGAGAATACATTAATATAACTAGCCTTCCTGGTTCTCCAGCTTGCAGATGGCAAAGGGTAGGATTTCTTGGCCTCCATAATCGTGAGAACAAATTCCTATAATAAATCTTTCTCTTTTCCCTCTTCCTTTATCTCTCTTTCTATAATTATCTCTCTCTCTCTCTATCTGTCTCTCTCTCTCTCTCTATTCAAGCATCCATCCATCCAACTGATTTTGTTTATCTGGAGAATCCTGACTAGTACCAAAGAAAAAGAAGCTAATAAGTGCATCAACGAGCAGATTGCCATTGTGGGCAACTGGAGTTCAATGTCAATGGGAATCCCTTGGGCACTGTGTGTGGCATATATGGGTTGTCCCCATAAGGGGACAAGCAAGCTCTGTGACTTTTTATGTTTAACACATAAATAAGTCAACTTCATAAGTTTCAGAGAAACCAATATTAAATTGTTTAGAAAGCCAAAATAATTATATTTTAGATCAATTTACCTGAACTGACTATTGTGATATTGTAATTTGTCACCAGACATATCTGTTGTCCAACATAAGTGATAATAAAAAGAGATGTCAGTGAATCTATTTTTAAAAAAAACTGAGAATTTTGAAAACTAATTGGTTCATTTTATGCAGTTAGTTTATTATTTATTAAGTTCTGTATTGTCTGTGATAACCTAATTATCATGTACCAAAGTAGGTCAAATAATGCATTTTGAATGCTATATTCTTGGTTTTGGAAGAGTTATGGTGATGCTTCAAATTGAACAGTATTATTTTCGAGAGATACCATTTCAATGACAGAAAATAATTTTCACTACTTAGGGCAAACTTTTGGCATTTTCTTTTCAACTGTAGAAGTCTGAGTATGGCTTAAGAAAAGGGCAAATCTGCATGATGAAGTTTAGCAATACCATTAAAATGCTGCAAGTCTGTTAAATAGTTTGTTCCTTTTAACCCTTGAGCCTTTTTAATAAAAAAGTTTCAAAGCATATTATGAAGATTAAAAAACATGATACATCAGGGAAAAGTACAAGAACATACATTGCTTGGCCTTAAGACTAAAGGTCATTTTTATAATTGACTTCAAGTATTTGCATAGCATTTATCCAAAATATAACATAATATTCCACATACATATCTTCATTAAGAAAAATCAAAGCAAAGATGAGCTGAAGTTAAAGTATAATGAATTTAATTAGATTGTGAGGAAGAATTTTAAGAAGGACAGTAAAAGAACTTAAAAATTATAATAATCAACTAAGGGAAGCCTTGGGTCTTCTATTGAAGGCTTTAAAACATAGTACTGATCTACATTTGGTATTATCTTAGGGAAGAGGAATAAATGAAATGGCTTCTTATAATTCTTTACATATTTGTAATTCTTAAACTCTACCTAGCTATTTTCAATCTGAATGGTCATATCAGTATTTACATTGCATGCTCCAGTGTACTTTTTCTTATGTGTTTCTAGTAATTTTATTTTATTATTTTTAAAAAGCCATTTTATTTTGTTTTTATTTTTTAGATTATTTAAAAATAAAATTACATTTATAGAAAAGCTGCAAACAGTGTGGAAAGTTCTCTTACACTCCACAATTCATTTTCCCTATTGGGAAATTTACAGTAGTATGCATAATGCATTACATTGGTATGGTCAATTTGTCTCAACTAGTGAAACAATACTGATACATTATTATTGACTAAAGTCCATATATTGTGCAGATTTTAAAATGTTTTACCTCATGTCCTCTTTCTATTCCAGAGGTAAAATGTTTTACCTCATGTCCTCTTTCTATTCCAGAATCTCATATAGTATACCATATTACATTTAGATGTTACAGCTTCTTAGATACTTCTTGGTTGTGATAAAAGGGGGATAGATAGATTCTTTTCCCCTTTTTCCTTTTATTAAGTGATCTTAACAGTTTTGAGAAGTAGTATTCTCAAAAAATACCTGAAAAGTAGTATTCTCAAGTATTTTGTAGAATATGATTAAAGACCTTAAAAAAGACCCATGAAGGAAAGGATACAGAGAAGATGTTATTTGGCCCCATTCTAAAGATCATTTAGGCCTTTAGTCTATCAAAAGGGATTTGCCTGATTTTTTAAAAGATCACTCTTTTAAACATCTAGATTCTGGATACTCAAAAGTACTCAAATAGATTTAACCTAAACAGGTCCTCTCTGAGACACGTAACAGTTAAATTGTCAAAAGTCAAAGCAAAGGAAGAATTCTAAAAACAGGAAGAGAAAAACATCAAGTTACATATAAGGGGATCTCCATTATAATGGCAGATTTCTCAGCAGAAGCCTTATAAGCCAGGAGAGAATGGAAGGATATATTCAAATTACTGAAAGAAAAATACTTCCAATCAAGAATATTATACCCAGCAAATCTACCCTTCATAAATGGAGGAGAAATAAAAATAAAATAGAAACTAAGGGAATTTATCACTACTAGACTGGCCTTATAAAAAATTCTCAAGAAAGCCTTACATTTGGAAGTAAAAAGACAATAACTGCTGTATTAGGGTTCTCTAGAGGGACAGAATTAATAGGAGATATATATATATCTCCTATATATTAATAGGATATATATAGGATATACATATAAACAGGATATATATAAATAGGATATATATATATTAATATGATATATACATGGAAGTTTATTAAATATAAACTCATATGATCACAAGGTCCCACAGTAAGCTGTCTGCAAGATGAGGAGCCAGGAGAGCCAGTCTGAGTCCCAAAACTGAGGAACTTGGAGTCCAGTGCTCAAGTGCAGGAAGCATCCAGTATGGGAGAAAGATGTAGGCTGGAAGGCTAGGCCAGTCTAGTCTTTTCATATTTTTCTACCTGCTTTATATTCTAGCTACACTGGCAGCTGATTAAATGGTGCCCACCCAGATTAAGAGTGTGTCTGTCTTTCTCAGTCCACTGACTCAAATGTTAATCTCCTTTGGCAACACCCTCACAGACACACCCGGGATCGATACTTTGCATCCTTCAATCCAATCAAGTTGACACTGAGTATTAAGCATCACAACTGCCATTATGAAAACTTGCAAAATTATAAAACTCACTGATAGAGCTGATACACAAAGGATAAAGAGAAAAAAAATAAACCTTATCACTATGAAAACAGCTTAACTGCAAAAATGAACAATAAAAGTGGAAGTAAAGAACAAAGGATATACAAAATAACCAGAAAACAATTCATAAAATGATAAGAGTAAGTCCTCACCTATCAATAATAGCCTTGGACTATTATTATGTGGATTGAATTATCCAATTAAAAGAAATAGACTGGATGAGTGAATTTAGAAAAACTCAATTATACGCTGCCTACAAGAAACTCATCTCACCTCTAAAGTCACACATAGACTGAAAATAAAGGTAATAAAAGAGATATTTCATGCAAATGGAAACCAAAATCAAGCAAGAATAGATACACTTACATTAGACAAAGCAGACTTTAAGTCAAAATGTGTAAAAAAGTATACAAATGAGTACCTTATATAGTAATAAAGGGATCAATTCAGGAAGAGAACATAACAATTATAAATTTATATGCACCCAACACTGGCTCACCCAGATATATAAACCGAATATTAAATCTAAAGGGAGAGATAAGTCCCAATATGATAATAGTAAGGGACTTTATAGCACACTCACAGCACTGAACAGGTCATCTAGATAGAAAATTGACAAAAAAAAAAAAAAAAACCATCAAATTTAAACTGCATCACAGACCAAATGATCCTAAGAGGCATTTACAGAACATTTATCCAACAATTGCAGAACACACATTCTTTTCATCAGCACATAGGACATTCTCTGGGTTTAATTATATATTAGAGCATAAAACAAGTGTCAAAAGACTAAAAAAAATTGAAATCATATCAAGCATTTTGTTTGACCACAATGGAAGAAAACTAGAAATCAAAAAAATTTAAAACTATAGAAATAATTTTGAATCAAAATTAAATGAAAAGTTCCTGAATAACCAGTGGGTGAAGGAAGAAATTAAGATGAAAATTAAAAAATTCATTGAAACAAATGAAACCACAACACAGCAAAACATATGGGACACAGCAAAACCAGTATTAAGAAGCAAGTTTATATTAATAAATGCAAATGTCACGAGTGGGAAGATTTCCACTTAATGATACATGTCAAAGAATTAGAAAAACAAGAACAAACCAAACCCAAAACAATAAGAAAAAAATAATAAAGACTAAAGAAGAAATAGACAAAATTGAGACTATAAAAGCAAACACTTGTAATCCTAGCACTTTTGGAGGCTGAAGCAGGTGGATCACTTGAGGTTAGGAGATTGAGAGCAGCCTGGCTAACATGGTGAAACCCTGTCTCTCCTAAAAATAAAAAAAAAATTAGCTGGAAATCATTTGAATCCAGGAGGCAGAGGTTACAGTGAGGTGAGATTGCACCACTACATCCCAGCCTGGGCGACAGAACAAAACTCCATCTTAAAAAAAAAAAAAAAAAAAAAGCAAACAAAAGATCAATGAAACAAAAAGTTGGCTTTTTAAAATATAAACAAAATTGACAAGCCGTTAGTTAACCTAAGAAAAAGACATGCTCAAAATAAATAAAATCAGAAACAAAAAAGGAGATAAACAGACCAATAAGAAGTAATGATATTGCATCAGTAATAAAGCCTCCCAACAAAGAAAAATTCAGGACCAGATGGCTTCACTGTTGAATTCTACTGAACTTTTAAAGAGGAATTAATAACAATTCTCAAACTATTCCAAAAAATGGAAGTAGAGGGAATTCTTTCTAACTCCTTCTATGAGGCCAGCATTACCCTGATACCAAAACCAGAAGAGGACACAACAAAAACAGAAAACTACAGGTCAATATTCCTGATGAACATAGATGCAAAAATTCTCAACAAAATACCAGCAAACCAAATCCAACAACACATCAAAAAGATAATTTATTATGATCAAGTGGGATTTATCCCATGGATGCAAGGATGGTTCAACACATGCAATTCAATAAATGTGATATATTATATCAGCATAATGAAGGACAAAACCTATATGATTATCTTAATAGATTTGGAAACATCATTTGATAAAATACAACACCTCTTCATAATAAATAAATTAGATAAAGAAGGAAAGTATCTCAACATCATAAATGCTATATATGACAACCCCAAGTGTACCATCATACTGAATGAGGAAAAGCTGAAAGCTTTTCCTCTAAGAACTGGAACACAACCAGGATGCCTATTCTCACCACTCTTATTCCACGTACTATTGAAAGTCTTAGCCAGAGCAATAAGGCAAGAGAAAGAAATAAAACGTATGCAAAATGAAAAAGAGGAAAGTAAATTATCTGTGCTTAACACATTATATATAGAAAACATTTATATGTTTTATTTTATATTTATTATATATAACATCATATTATATATAGAAAACCCTAAAGACTAGCAAAAAACTGGTAGAACTAATAATAAATTTAGTAAAATCACAGGATATAAAATCAGCATATGTAAAACAACATGCAAAAATCAACATGTATAACATTTCTATAGAAATGAATGATGGACTAGCTGAAACAGAAATCAAGAAGGTGATCCCATTTATAATAGCTACCAAAAATACCCGGTAATACCTTTTACCATGGAGATGAAAGATCCACAAAACACTGAAGAAAAAAATTGACGAGGATAAAACAAATGGAAAGACATACCATGCTCATGGATTGGGAGACTTGATATTGTTAAAATAACTGTACTACCCAAAGCAATCTACAGATTCAATGCAATCCCTATCAAAATACAAATTGCACTTCACACAGAAATAGAAAGAAAGATTCTAAAATTTGTTTGGAACTACAAAACATTACAGATGCCAAAGCAATCCTGAGCAAAAAGAACAAAGCTGGAGATATCACACTACCAGACTTCAAAATATACTACAAAGCTCTAGTAGCCAAAAGAGCATGGTACTGACATAAAAACAGACACAGAACAATGGTACAGAATAGAGAATCCAGCCAGAAATTAATCCACACACCATCAACAGTCAGCTGGTTTTTGACAAGGGTGCCAAGAACATTCACTGGGGAAAGAACAGTGTCTTCAATATATGGTTCTGAGAAAACTGGATGTCCACCCTGTATAAAATCAACTCTAAATGGATTAAAAGCCGAAATATAAGATGCAAAACTATAAAACTACTAGAAGAAAACATAGGTAAAATGTTTCAGGACATTGGGTCTGGGAAAAAATTTTATAAGTAAGACTTTAAAATCACAGGCAACAAAAGCAAAAATAAACAAATGGGGTTATATTAAACTAAAAACTTTCTGCACGGACAAGGAAACAGCCAACAGAGTGAAAACATAACTTACAAAATGGAAGAAAATATTTGCTACTATTCCTTCAACAGGGGATTAATATCCAGAATATACAAGGAACTCAAATATATCAACAGCAAAAAGCAAATGATCCAATAAAAAAATCTAAACAGGTATTTCTTAAATGAAGGCATACAGATATATAAAAATGCTCAACATTACTAATTTTTGATAAACGCAAACCAAAACAAAAATGAGGTGTCATCTTACTCCAGTTAGGATGGCTATTATTAAAAAGACAAAAGCTGACAAATTCTGGTGAGGATGTAAATAACTGCAACAGACAAAAGCTGATAAATACTGGTGAGGATGCAAAGAAAAGAGAACTCTTACATACCATTGGTGAGAAGGTAAACTGGTATAGGCACCATGGAGAACAGTATGGAGGTTCCTCAAAAAACCAAAAATGAAGCTATCATATGATCCAGCAATCCTACTACTGGATATTTATCCGAAGTGAGGAAATCAGTATACTGAAGAGATATCTGTACTCCCATGTTTATTGCAGCACTATTCACAGTAGCCAAGATAACAGAATCAACCAGTGTCCAACAGCAGATAAATGGATAAGAAAGATATGGTATATATACACAATGAAATACTATTCAGCCTTAAAAAAGAATGAAATCCTGTCATTTGTGGCAACACGGATGGAGCTGAAGAACATTATGTTAAATGGAATAAAACAGAAACAGAAAGTTAAACACTGCATCTTCTCACTCATGCGGAAGCTAAAAAACATTAATTTCACAGAAGCAAAAGTAGAACAGAGGATACTAGAGGCTAGAAAGCATAGTGGCAAGGAACAATTAGGGAAAGATTTATTAAAGGATGCAGAATTACAGCTAGATAGGAGGAATAAGTTCTAGTAGTTTATAGCACTGTAGGATGATTATAGTTAACAATACATAGTTTCAAATAGAAGGAGGATATCGAATGTTCTCAACAGAAATAAATGATGTGTTTGATATCATAATTAATATGATCTGACCACTATGCATTACATTTATCAAAACATCACTATGTACTCCATAAATATGTACAATTATTATGTGTCAGTTAAAAAAGTAGTATATCTATATTAAGTGATGTTTATTCCACAAAAGCAAGGATAACTCAAAAAAGAGATCTGTCAATAAAATTAATAGTAAATAAAAATCATAGGCTTATCTCAACTGGTGTACAAAAATCATTTGAAAAGTTTAATACCTTTTTAAATAATAAAAACTCAGCAAAGAAGGACTACAAAGAAACTTCTTGGTAAAGATTAAATGCCAAATATACATTTTTTCCTGAATATTGCATTCAGTGGAGAAACTTTACGTGCATGTATTTAGTACCAAAATCTTGAATATTACCTTAAAATATTAAATAAAAATTGCCTTAAAACAATTGAGATATACATATTGAAATGAAAGATATAATATGCAGATTATATAGTCATCTACCTAGAAACACCAACCAAACCAACAAGCTCTTAGAATTAATAAAAGTGGTTAGAATTACTGCTGAATGCAAGATGAATCTGCAAAATTAGTAGTATTTCTTGCACCAGCAATAATAATTCTTAAATACAGAAACTATAAAGTATTTGGGAATTAATCTAACCAAGAATATATAAAAATTTCCACAGAGAAAATATTAAAATGTTAGTCATATTCATCAGACATAAACATAGAAGAGAATCTGAATAATTCTAAATGTGTTTGGAGCAATAAAAGTCTATAAACAGCTAAATCAATCTTTTAAAAATAAGAATTTAGGTGGAGTCTCAGGAAACTTGTTATGGCTAATGTCAAGTAACGTGGACAGAATTTTCTCCCTTGCCTAAAACAACTAAATCAAACAAAATATGTGAATCACTATTTTTCATGATATTAGACATTGGACAATGAAGGACAGTGATTCCTGAGTGATGGGAAACGAACAAGATGAGCCCTAAATTGTCTCAGATTACTGCCTTGAAAGACTTCTAACAGTAAAAATTGATTATAAATCAATAACTAAAAAATATCTGGAAAGTTCTCAAACATTAGGAAACTATAATATACACTCTTAAATAACCTATAAGTCAAAAAATAAATCAAAAGAGAAATTAATAAATTTTAACTAAATTAAAATGAAAACATACCAAAATTTGAGAAATGCAGCTCATGGAATACTTAGAAAGAAATTGACAGCACTTAAAAACTATTGCCAAAAAAGAAAGGAAATTGCCTTTAGCACATGAGTAGCATCAAATCAACAGATCTCATTAAAATTTTAGCACCCATCCTAACAATGTCATTTTTTCCGTTCAGGTGCAGGATTCAAATTGGTTGCCTTCTCAGGGCCTCTTCATTCCTCCCTCCTCCTTGACTCCTTGGCTAATTCCCATGGAAGGGAAGAGGAAGAGCAATTTAATAGAGTTATTCTATTACCTTTTAAGAATTTCATACTTTTTAGAGAAATACTGAATAATGGGTACATTTAATTTTTAAAAAAAATTAAATTGTGGTAATATATATATAAATGACATTTTACCATCTTAACCATTTTTCAATGTACAGCTCAATAGTAAGTTCATTCTCATTGTTGTGCAGCCAATCTCTAGAATTCTTTTCATCTTGCAATAGTAAAACTTTGTGTTCTTTAAACAACTCCTCATTTCCCTATCTCCCATCCCCCAGAAAGCATCCTTTTACTTTTTGTCTTCATGAATTTGACTACACTAGGTATTTCATATCTGTGGAATCATACAGTCTTTGATTTTTTTGGTGACTGGATTATTTCCCTTAGCATAATGTCCTCAAGGTTCATCCATGTTATAGCATGTCAGAATTTTCTTCTTTTTAAAGGCTGCATAAGAGTCCATTGTATGTACATACCACATTTAGTTTATCCATTCTTTTGTCAATGGGCATTTGTGTTGCTCCTACCTTTTGGCTACTGCAATTAGTACAGCTTATGAGCGTAGATATACAAATATATTTCCAAGATCCCACTTTTAATTATTTTGGGCATATACACAGAAGTGGGACTGCTGGATCATATGGTAGTCCTATTTTTAATTTTTTGAGGAATCTTCATACTGTTTTTTTAATAGCAGCTGAACCATTTACCTTCCTACCAACAGTGTATAAGGTTCCTAATTTCTTCATATCATCACAGCACTTATTTTGTTTATCTGTTTGCTTTTTGATAGCAGCCATCCAAATGGATGTGAGGTGTTATCTCATTATGGTTTTGATGTGCATTTTTTAATGGTTAGTGATGCTGAGCATTTTCTCCTGTGCTTGTTCTGATTTGTATCTCTTCTTTAGAAAAATATCTATTTAAGTCTTTTGCTGAATCAAGTTTTTGTTATCATTGAGAAATTCTTTATTCTGGATATTAACCCTTATCAGATATATAATTTGCAGGCATTGTTTTAATTCTATAGGTTGCCTTTTCACTCTGTTGATCATGTCTTTGATGAAAAGAAGTTTTAAAATTCTATGCATTGTATTTTTGTATATTTACTTTTGTTGCCTGTGCTTTTGGTGTCATGTTCAAGAATTCATTGTCAAATTCAATGTCATGAAGCTTTCCTCCCATGTCTTCTCTTAAGAGTTTTAGAATTTTAGGTCATACATTTTGGTCTTTGATACATTTTTAGTTACTTTTTAAGTATTTTTTAAGGTAATGGCCCAACTTCATTCTTTTGCATTGTGGACAGCCAGTTTTTTCCAATACCATTTGCTGAAGACTGTCCTTTCTCCACTGACTGTTCCTGGCACTGTTGTAAATAACCATTAACCATATATATGAAGTTTCATTTCTGGGTACTCTCTTTATATTCCAATTATCTTTATGGCTATCTATAAGGTACATTTTAAAATACATTTTATGTCTGAAACATTAACAAATATCATCAAAATTAGCTAATAGTTTGGCTGGTCATAGAGTGATTTCCTTTCATAATTTGAAAGTCATTGCTTCACTACTTCAAGCATCCAGAATTGCTGTTTAAAATCATTAAGCTGGGCATTTGGTGTAATTTTTTAACCCGGAAACTCACATTCTTTCTTTCTGTTAAACTTTCCTTTAGCATTTCTTATATGATTTTCTTCCATTTCTCTTCTCTCCTTTTTGAACATATATTATCTAGTTGTAGTATAGTATAGTATTTGAATCACACATCATAGAGATATATCTAGAAGAATTTTCAGTCTTTCACTGATATTTAAAAACTTCTGTTGTATGAATTGAATTTCTAAGGCTGTTTTATTGCATTTTCTAC
Source organism: Hylobates moloch (assembly GCF_009828535.3). Taxonomy (NCBI): domain Eukaryota; kingdom Metazoa; phylum Chordata; class Mammalia; order Primates; family Hylobatidae; genus Hylobates; species Hylobates moloch. The sequence goes on along the minus strand of NW_026652277.1, from coordinate 87,686,001 downwards.
AGTTTTATAGCATCAATATCTCCTCACATCTCTTCAAGGAGATGAAAACGATATTTTTGAAGTTTATTCTCCCTCCATGTTTTCAATTTTTTTCTTTTTTTGTATACCTATTTTTTGGATTGCAGAAATTTATTAAGAATGAAAGACATCGTTTAATCAATCTTCCATGCCATAGAAATTCATCAGGCTGCCTATGACAAAGATCACTGGGAGGATGAGGATTGCTTGAACCCAGGAGTTTAAGGGTGTAGTGAGCTATGATAGGGCCACTGCACTGCAGCCTGGGTGACAAAAGCAAGACCCTGCCTCAAAAAAACAAAGTCAATTTTAGCCAGATTACCATATTTCAATTTAATTGGCACTTGGGGAATGCTGAATATCAGACCTTTTATTGTCATTGTATACTATTTTTAAAGTTTTCCAGGTTACAAGTTTTCCTCAAATTTCTGATGATTCATGGCTGCCTGCTCATGGTTAAGAATGGGAGGACAAATGGAATCTAATTAAACTTAAGAGATTTTTGAGTTATTGTAAAATATTCAAAGAGCAAGTGGACACATACATCTTCCCAATCCATAAATGGATTTTGACAAAAATATAAAATAAGTTACATTTCTGTACCCATTCATACTGTGTGTAATGAATATTTACTATTTACTGGGCACCATACTGTGGGTACATTTAATGCTCACAAGAACCTGTGAGAGAGATAAAAATATTATTTTCATTTTACATGTGGGGAAACAGAAGCTCAGTAAGACTAGATAACTTATGTGAGGTCACATGATCAGTACATGATAGAGCTTAGATTGACTGAGAGAGTTGGGTTCAAGAGTCTGTGCTCTCAGCTATCTAGTAGTGGCAGAGATTCATACCCCTGACGGTCAGTATCTCACCAGTTCTGGGTTTTGGGCATTCTTTAATCCAGTTGTGATGGTATCATTCCTTTAACATAAGGTATTGAGTGGCCCTTTGGGAATTTTGCCACCTGTGATGTATCTGTTATGTCTGTTTTGGTATAGTAGTTCGGGTGGGAAAGGGCACAAGATATTTACAGATAATAGTTGTCCTGAACTTTTTGTGCATGATTCTCAAAGCTTTTCCATTTGTGGCTGAATCCCCTGCAAAATGTAACTCAGTCGTCTCATTTTTGACATTTCTTCAAGTTTTTCACTTCTGTGCTAATTTGTTTGCCTTCCCTTTCTGTCCTGCTGAGTCTCAGGCAGCATGGTGAGAATTTGAGTCAGCACTGTGCAGTAGGCAACCAGGTTGCTTATAGACAGTCTGTCATTAGGCCCTTGAAAAAGGGCCCCTTAAAGTTGGAAAAGCATACATGGGTACAGAATATGTTGCCTGGCACCAGATGTAATCAGAGTTTAAAAAGCAACTGTTAAGAGAAAGGTAAACTTTTCCTTTGAACTAAGCATACTGCTTAATTGATGCTACACAGCAGCTGTCATCAGGTGAAGGCAATGAGACTTGCTTCAGCCTCATTTCTTGTGATATAAAATCAAAGCACAACAAATGAAAAGCAAGCAAACAAACAAAAATTTACCTCTTCTCTGCTTTGTATTGAAGAGACACTGTGAACAAAGGTAGCATTATTATTAACCCATATAAATAAAAACATGAAGACTAAACTTTACTGATAAGACTAGCTCTTTCAGTTTGTAACATTACCTTGCTGCCTTTGTAATGTTTTTCTGCATTGACCTTCTTGATGGAAAGATATGCCTACAGTATATAGTCCCAGACAAATAGTCTGGGAACTATTTGATAAAAATGCAAACCGACTTTATTGATTTATGGAAATCTGGGACAATTAATGAGTTTACAATAGATTTTATAACACTTTTTATAAAATATTTATTAATGATCATTTAGTAATATAAGTAGTAATAGTTTCTTGTTGATGCTTCATTCCTTTAAGAAAGTATTAGTTAATGAAAAAATTAGCTGGGCGTGGTGGCGTGTGCCTGTAGTCCCAGCTACTGGGGAGGTTGAGGTGGGAGGATTGCTTGAGTCTAGTAGGTAGAGGTCGCAGTGAGCTGAGATCACACCACTACACTTCAGCCTGGGTGATGGAGTGAGACTGTCTTAAAAAAAAAAAAAGAGAAAATATTAGTTTTGTAACCTAGTGTCATTGATAATTAATTATGGTAACCACTAAATCTGTGAAGAAATGTTTGCATACTTTCATCAGCTGAAGTCTTCATTATCTCCTGGGGCAAGATTCTGATGACACAGCGGATATTTTTTTTTGTTTGTTTAAAAGTAGCTTTTTATGCTAGAACAGTTTTAGGTTTACAGAATAATTGCAAAGGTGTATGAAATATTCCCATATACCTAACACCCGGTTTCCTCTATTATTAACATATGGTACATTTTTCACAATTAGTGAACCATTATTCATACATTATTATTAACTGAAGTCCACACTTTATTCAAATTTGCTTAAGTGTCACATGGTTTCCTTCTTCTGTTCCTAAATCCCATCCAGATTACCTCATTATATTTAGTAGTCACATTGCTTTTGGTCCCTCTCAGTGACACAGCTGATATTTAAGCAATACTTTGTCAGAGAAATAATACATCTATATCTGATAAAAAGATCTCACATATCATTCTTAAAATGGCTCATAGCTTTTGTATAGTCAGAATACAAACAAAAGAAATAGCAAGGAGATGATAAGTGTTAACGAGGATGTAGAGAAAAAGGGAAGTTTTGTTCACTGTTTGTGGGAATGTGAATTGGTACAGCCACTATGGAAAACATTATGAAGTCTCCTCAAGAAATTAAAACTAGAACTACTATGTGACCTAGCAATCTCACTACTAGGTATACAGTCAAAGGAAATGAAATCACTATGTCAAAGAGATAGCTATATTCTGATATTCATTGCAACATTATTCACAATAGCAAAGAACGGAAACAACCTACATGTCTATTAACATAAACAGATAACGAAAATGTTGTACATATACATACATAATACATATATATAAATACATAGATATATATAATATATGTATTATTTGGCTATAAAAAAGAAGAAAATCCTGTTACTTGTGACAACATGGATGAACCTGGAGAACATTTTGCTAAGTGAAATGAACCAGAAATAGAAAAATAATAATATATGAGTTCACTTGTATATAGAATCTAAAAAAGTTGAAAGCATAGAAGCAGAGAGTAGGACAATGCTTACCAGTGGCTGGGGGAGTGGGATATGTTGGTCAAAGGGTACAAACTTTCAGTTATAAGATAATAAGTTATGCGGATGTAGCATACAGCATGGTGACTATAGTTAAAAGTACTATATTGTTTATTAGAAATTTGATAAGAGAGTAGATTTTAAGTGTCCTCACCACATACATGTAGATACAAAAAATGGTAACCATGATGGTGATAAATATGTTAATTAATTTGACTGTGGTAATCAGTATACAATGGATATATATGTATATAAAATCATGTAGTACACCTCAGTTATTATTTATCAGTTAAGAGCTGGTACCATTCCTTCTGAAACTATTCCAAACAATAGAAAAAGAGCGACTCCTCCCTAACTCATTTTATGAGGCCAGCATCATTCTGATACCAAAATCTGGCAGAGACACAACAAAAAAATAAAATTTCAGGCCAATATCCCTGATGATCATCAATGCAAAAATCCTCAATATAATACTGGCAAACTGAATCCAGCAGCACATCAAAAAGCTTATTCATCACGATCAAGTCGGCTTCATCCCTGATATGCAAGCCTGGTTCAACATACACAAATCAATAAACAAAATCCATCACATAAACAGAACCAATGACAAAAACCACATAATCATGTCAATAGATAAAGAAAAAGGCCTTCAATAAAATTCAACCCCCCTTCATGCTAAAAACTCTCAGTAAACTAGGTATTGATGGAATGTATCTCAAAAATAATAAGAGCCATTTATGACAAACTCACAGCCAATATCATACTGAATGGGAAAAATCTAGAAGCATTCCCTTTGAAAACCGGCACAAGACAAGGATGCCCTCTCTCACCACTCCTATTCAACATAGTATTGGAAGTTCTAGCCAGGGCAATGAGACAAGAGAAAGAAATAAAGGGGATTCAAATAGGAAGAGAGGAAGTCAAATTGTCTCTATTTGCAGATGACATGATTGTATATCTAGAAAACCCCATTGTCTCAGCCCCAAATCTCCTTAAGCTGATAAGCAGCTTCAGCAAAGTCTCAGGATAAAAAATCAATGTGCAAAAATCACAAACACTCCTATACACCAATAATAGACAAACAGAGAGCCAAATCATGAGTGAACTCCCACTCACAGTTACTACAAAGAGAATAAAATACCTAGGAATCCAACTTATAAGGGATGTGAAGTACCTCTTCAAGGAGAACTACAAACCACTGCTCAAGGAGATAAGAGGGGACACACAAAAAAATAGAAAAACATTCTATGCTCATGGATAGGAAGAATCAATATTGTGAAAATGGCCATGTTGCCCAAAGTAATTTATAGATTCAATGCTATCCCTATCAAGCTACCATTGACTTTCTTCACATAATTAGAAAAAACTACTTTAAATTTCATATGGAACCAAAACAGAGCCTGTATTGCCAAGACAATCCTAAGCAAAAAGAACAAAGCTGGAGGCATCACATTACCTGACTTCAAACTATGCTACAAGGCTACAGTAACCAAAACAGCGTGGAACTGGTACCAAAACAAATACATAGACCAATGGAACAGAACAGAGGCCTCAGAAATAACACCACACATCTACAATCATCTGATCTTTGACAAACATGACAAAAACAATCAATGCGGAAAGGTTTCCCTATTTAATAAAAATGGGGTTGGGAAAACTGGCTAGCCATATGCAGAAAACTGAAATTGGACGCCTTCCTTACACCTTATACAAAAATTAACTCAAGATGGATTAAAGACTTAAATGTAAGAACTAAAACCATGCAAATCCAGGAAGAAAACCTAGGCAATACCATTCAGGACATAGGCATGGGCAAAGATTTCATGACTAAAACACCAAAAGCAATGGCAACAAAAGCCAAAATTGACAAATGGGATCTAATTACACTAAAGAGCTTCCGTGCAGGAAAAGAAACTATAATCAGAGTGAACAGACAACCTAAAGAATGGAAGAAAATTTTTGCAATCTATTCATCTGACTAAGGGCTAATATCTAGTATCTACAAGGAACTTAAACAAATTTACAAGAAAAAAACAAACAACCTCATCAAAAAGTGGACACAGGATATGAACAGAGACTTCTCAAAAGAAGACATTTATGCAGCCAGCAAACATGAAAAAAAGCTCATCATCACTGGTCATTAGAGAAATGCAAATCAAAACCACAGTGAGATACCATCTCACACCAGTTAGAATGGCAATCATTAAAAAGTCAGGAAACAAGAGATGCTGGAGAGGATGTGGAGAAATAGGAATGCTCTTACACTGTTGATGGGAGGTTGGTGGGAGTGTAAAATAGTTCAACCATTGTGGAAGCCACTGTGGTGATTCCTGAAGGATCTAGAACCAGAAATACCATTTGACCCATCAATCTCATTACTGGGTATATACCCAAAGGATTACAAATCATTCTACTATAAAGACATGTGCACACATATGTTTATTGCAGCACTGTTCACAATAGCAAAGACTTGGAACCAACCCAAATGCCAATCAATGGTAGACTGGACAAAGAAAGTGTGGCACATATATACCCTGGAATACTATGCAGCCATAAAAAAAGATGAGTTCATGTCCTTTTCAGGGACATGGATGAATCTGGAAACCATCATTCTCAGCAAACTAACACAAGAACAGAAAACCAAACACTGCATGTTCTCACTCATAAGTGGGAGTTGAACAGTGAGAACACATGGACACAGGGAGGGTAACATCACACACTGGGGCCTGGCAGGGGATGGGGGGCTAGGGGAGGCATAGCATTAGGAGAAATACCTAATGTAGATGATGGGTTGATTGGTGCAGCAAACCACCATGGCACACATATACCTATGTAACAGACCTGCAGGTTCTGCATATTTATCTCAGAACTTAAAGTATAAGAAAAAAAAGATAAAAAAAAAAAACACATGAATAGGATACAGTTTAAATAGCAAGCTTTAATAGCAAAATGTATTTTATAACAATAATATATGATCATTGGAGACATTTTGATAAAAAATACAGAAAACTTAAAGAAAATAAAAATTACTGATAATCCCACCACTCAGAAATATACTTTGCCACTTTTGTTATTTTTGAAAATTTTTGAATATAATCTTTCAGTCCGTTTTTATGCTCTTTGCTGTGTATTTTGTGTGGAACATGTGTAACATGATGGATATTTTTTGTTTTAAAGGAGGTCTGTACCTCATCACACTGGGAGTAGTGAAATGGAGAATGAAGACGATATTCACTGAGGCTCCTCTAAGTCAGAGCTCTCAGACCATAATTCACTTCTATTTTCTTGTTAAACTTCATGAATGAAGAAACTGTCTGCTCACCTACTTTTTAAAAATCCCTTTCTTAAACAATCTTGTTCCATTTCCTTGACTCTAAATATAATGCAGATTTATCTTTATGGGTGAAACAAGGAGACCCAATGGCCAGTGGAATAACCAAAGGGAAAAATTGTTTTTGAAGAGTTATGTAATTTTAGCTGTTACTGATTATGATTGACACATCTTAATGCAAACATTGGCACCTGGATGACAAACGAAGTCATTTGGATGTGCTATTTAGAATGGCAGATCCAGAAGAGTGACAGAAAGCTCATTGCAGTATAGTTTTATAATTTGTAACTTTGTATGAGCTAATTTTCAGTATTGGGGAACTCAGTTTTCATATATAGAAAAAATAGTGTTAACATCTGTATTACATTTAGAAATGGGAAGAATCAACGGGTAATAGTTTGTAAAGTGCTTTTGCTTACCTGTCACCAACTTGGAGCTTTTCCCGTCTAATATGGATGATTTGTGGAACAACATTGTCTAAACCCAAAATACTTTGGTTAATGTTAAATAAAGTGGAATAAAAATGCAATAAATCCTTTCTGAGATAATTTAAAAATATTGAGGAAGTCTAATTATATTATATGAATATTTAAGTGTGGATTTTTTTCTTTAAACCTTGTATCTTTGACCAGAAGCATAAATAAATATCCTATAACATAAATGGGCCTTGTATAATAGATGAATACTAAAGAGAAAAAAAATAAACTCTAGCGCTTGGTACCTCCTCTTACTCCTTCCATTTTCTTCCTTTTATTGGTGTACTATAGGCTTGGTGTAATTTCTACAAAATCTTAGGACTGGGTGTGGTGGCTCACACCTGTAATCTCAGCACTCTGGGAGGCCGAGGCAGGTGGATCACCTGAGGTCAGGAGTTTGGGACCAGCTTGGCCAACATGGTAAAACCCCATCTCTACTAAAAGCACAAAAACTAGCCGGGTGTGGTGGCAGGTGCTTGTAATCCCAGACACTCGGGAGGCTGAGGCAGGAGAATTACTTGAACCTGGGAGGTGGAGGTTGCAGTGAGCCGAGATCATGCCACTGCACTCCAGCCTGGGTGACAGAGTCAGACTCCATCTCGAAAAAAAAAAAAAAAAAAAAAAAAAAAAATCTGGATTGAGGTCTTACAGTGTAGATTCAAAACAGAATAAATTTAATCTTTCCCAGCATTCATTTTAACTTGCCTTTTGCTAAATTACAGTCAGAAAACAAACTGTTCTGGACAGAATTTCAGGAAACGTGACAGAAAATTATGCATCTACTGTTTTAAAAACTTCCTTGAAGTTAAATTATGGTACAAAAGAAGGACTTTACATATGTTCTTAACGTTTTAACATGATATGTCTAGAAGTTATTGCATAAATACTAATTACAACATTGCAGGGGCTTTTTGGCAGCGAAGAGTTACATTGCAAAAATAGACCAAACTCAGTCACATTACTTGAAAAGAGGCTTAGTCTGATTATGTTAAAATAATAACTTTTCTAAATTAAGTTGCAACATGTCATTTCTTTAGACAGAAAAATGTTTATGTCTTGGAACGTATAGCAAGATATATACAGTCATGCATCACTTACCAACAGAGATACGTTCGGAAAAATGTGTTGTTAGGTGATTTTTTATTGTGTGAACACCATAGAGTGTACTTACACAAACCTAGATGGCTTATCCTATCACATACCTAGGCTATATGGTATAGCCTATTACTCCTAGGCTACAAACCTGTGCAGCATGTTACTGTATTGAATGCTGTAGGCAGTTGTAACACAATAGTAACTATTTATATACCTAAACACAGAAAAGGCACGGTAAAAATATGCTATTATAATCTTATAGGACTACATATATGTGGTCTCTTGACTGAAATGTTATTATGTGGCATTATTATTAAACGTGTATGTATTCATATATGTATTAAGATTGAATATATGAAAGTTAAACTACAATTAATAGTGTTGTATGAGGATCAATAGAATCTTTTCTGAGTTTATTTCTTAAGTGAGATTTCTGTAGCATCCACACCAGGCTACCATCAGTATGCCTTGACTTAGCTCCTTTAGAGCGGTCCAAATCATGTCTCCAACATGTCTTCCCGTGTGCCTCTTTTCCTTCTTGCAGATTTATCTTTTGCTTCACTCAGGTGACTGCCCTGTTCTACTTTGGAGAACCACTTCTGCTGCCCCAATTTTCTTGCTCCCCAAATGGCCTTCCCTTTTCCTTCAGGTCAAAGTCAAACCTTTTTCGAAAACTGTCTCAGTGATTTTTTTTTTTTTTGTTCTCTGCACTTTCTAGCACACATTATTTGTATCATAATCACAATGTGGTTGGAATGTTTTTTACTTAGTAGATTCCTGGTGTGCAAGAATCTTAAGGCATCAGGACACAGTATTGTGTATATAGTACCATTGCAACTATATGTAGAAAAATGCATAAAAAGGGACTTGAGAAAAGATCAATTTAATTTTTGCATGTGTGTATTTACATGTATTTAGATACAGTTTTCTAGAATAAGCATATATTTTCAGAGGAAAAAGGAGACTTCCTGGACAATGTCTCATCATGAAATCTTGCTATTTTATACAATAGGAGTAGGCAGTTGATTTTAAAAAAAACTTAATGCAAAAATAGCATAGTTTTTGATGAATTTTCTTTTCTTTTTTTTTTTTTTTTTTTGCGACGGAGTCTCGCTCTTTCACCCAGGCCGGACTGCGGTGGCGCCATCTCGGCTCACTGCAAGCTCCGCCTCCCGGGTTCAAGACATTCTCCTGCCTCAGCCTCCCGAGTAGCTGGGACTACAGGCGCCCGCCACGGCGCCCGGCTAATTTTTTTTTTTTTTTGTATTTTTAGTAGAGACGGGGTTTCACTGTGTTAGCCAAGATGGTCTTGATCTCCTGACGTCGTGATCCACCCGCCTCGGCCTCCCAAAGTGCTGGGATTACAGGCGTGAGCCACTGCGCCCGGATGAATTTTCAAGAAAGCAAGTTAGGTATTTTTATTAATATTGTTTCATGTTGGTGAAATTAGGAAGCATAGTTTTTCTTATTTCCACACAGATGATTCTAGCTACTTTAAAGAGATGATGTTTTATTTCTATAACCTGTGACTAGTTGCATAAAAAGCAGGTTATTTTAATTCTACACTGTCTCTTTACAGTGACTTTAGGGGAAATGAAGGCTGAAATCCAGGTGTCTACTGGCTCCTCCCTGCTACAAAGGGTGAGGCATGAAGGGCCTTTGCCAGAGCATTTTAATGAATCTTTGGGTATAAAAAGGCAGCTCTAGAAAAGAGTGGGAGGTGGGATGTAACTTGTTCTGCATAATAAACTGAGAAAATGGAGCTTCTGGAAGGGAAGAGAAAAACCGGGGGTGGGGGGTGGTGGGAGATGTGAGAAGACTCTGTAGGCTCATTGCTTTAGCCCACAAATATTTATTGAATTATTAAAATGGGGTAGGCACTGTTCTAGGTACTGGAGATTCACTGATGCATAATAAAAATCCTTGCCCTGTTGGAGTTAATATTCTAGTAGGCAGGAAGCTTGAGCCAGTGAGATTTTTGGGGAGATTGGGGGCACTAGAGGACTTTAAGAAAAGGGATGTCTACTATTCAATGTTGTTTTACTCACTGCTGTAATGTAACTCCGTGTTGCTCTCAGGTTTCCAGCAAAGGTACAATATTCACAAATGCTGGATGTAGGGGATTAGGGCTGACAGCTTAGCTGTACACCTTCACAGAGTGTCACCCCTCTTTGTTCTTATCATCAGCAGTACCTCCTGCTGCACCCTACCCTTTCCTGCTGCAGCGATGTGCTGAGCCCTCCAGGAGCCAAAGCTGCGTGGGCTTTGGAAAAAGACAGCCCTCTCCTCCTTTTATGTTCTAGAGAGTTGTCCAACTACCTTGCTTATGCAGAGGTATTTTTCAAGGTTTACCTTGAAACATAAAATTGAAACAACTGTTTCAATTTTTTTTTTTTTTTTTTTTTTTTTTGAGACGGAGTCTTGCTCTGTTGCCCAGGCTGGAGTGCAGTGGCACGATCTCGGCTCACTGCAAACTCCACCTCCTGGGTTCACGCCATTCTCCTGCCTCAGCCTCCCGAATAGCTGGGACTACAGGCGCCCGCCACCACGCCCGGCTAATTTTTTTTTTGTATTTTTTAGTAGAGATGGGGTTTCACCGTGTTAGCCAGGATAGTCTCAATCTCCAGACCTCGTGATCCGCCCACCTTGGCCTCCCAAAGTGCTGGGATTACAGAAGTGAGCCACTGCGCCCAGCAGGCTATTTCAATTTTAATTTATGACTTTTGTCCCTTTATCTCCTCTGATTAAAACTTTTTAATGGCTTTGTATTACCCCCAGGTTACAGGCCCAATTCCTTAAAACAAGATATAAGAGCCACATAATACAGTGCTCTGACCCCTACTTTGGTCTTCCTGGAGCTGATTCTCCAGGGCTTTGCACAATTTAATCTCTCCACCCCTCACCTCTGGCCCCTGCCTGGCTAAATCTCAATTTCATTGTCTCTTCTCCAGAGATGCTTCCTTTGACTTCCTTAGGTTAGGTCTCTGTCTTAGTCCCTTTGGGTTGCTATAGCAAAATGACATAGACTAGGTAATTTGTAAACAGCAGAAATTTGTTACTCATAGCTCTGGAGGCTGGCACTTCCAGGATCAAGGTACCAGCAGATTCAGTGTCTGGTGAGAACGTGCTCTCTACTTCAAAGGTGACACTTTGTTGCTGTTTCTTCACATGGCTTAAGGAGCCAGGGACCTCCTTCAGGAAACTTTTATGAGGACACTAATTCCATTTATGAGGATGGAGCCCTAATGACTCCCCAAGACCCTTCCCAAAGGCCTCAGCTCTTAATGCTATCACACTGAATATTAGATTGCAACAAATAAATTTTGGAGTGAAACCAATATTCAAACCATAGCAGCCTTCCTGTTGAATACTCTTACAGCTCCCTGCAGTCCCTCACACATTCATCTCACTTGTAGCACACTGTGTAGTACCTAGCTTCTGTGTCAGATTTTAAGTTTCAATAGTTCAGTAACTATACTCCTCTCTCTCATCTCCATATTTACAGAGATAAGCCTAGTAGGTCCATTGATTGTAACAAATGTACCACTTGGATGTTTAGGAGCTTGACAATGCAGATAGGAGTCCGCAGGAGCCTGGAGACCAGTTGGAGTGGTGGACTCCAGGTTATCCTCAGAATCTACTCCCTTTTCTGGTGACCAGGGAGCTTTGTGCCTGGGTAAGCTTCTCTTTCCTGGGATGGGTTTGCTCTTAGAGGTGCTTTATTGCTGCAAAGTTATAGATTTCTGTCTGGCTTGTTTGGTCTCAGGATGGACCTTGGGTGCAATCTTTTGGTAAAAATTTAGCACACACACACACACACACCACAGGAAGCCAAAGAAGATACACAGATGGCAAATAAGCATATGAGGCTGGGCATGGTGGCTCATGCCTGTAATCCCAGCACTTTGGGAGGTCAAGGCGGGCGGATCACTTGAGGTCAGGATTTAGAGACCAGCCTGGCCAACATGGCCAAACCTTGTCTCTACTAAAAACACGAAAATTAGCTGAGCATGGTGGTGCATGCCTGTAGTCCCAGCTACTTGGTAGGCTGAGGCACGAGAATTACTTAAACCTGAGAGGCAGAGGCTGCAGTGAGCCAAGGTCCTACTACTGCACTCCAGCCTCGGCGACAGAGAGAGACTGTGCCTCAAAACAAAACAAAACAGTGCATACGAAAAGATGCTCCACATCAAATGTCATCAGGGAAATGCAAATTAAAAGAACAATGATATACCACTATATGCTTATTAAAATGGTCAAAATCCAGAACACTGACAACACCAAATGCTGGGAAGGATATTGAGCAACGGAAAGTTTCATTCATTGCTGACTGGAATGCAAAATGGTACAGGCACGTTGGAAGACAGTTTGGCAATCTTTTACCAAACTAAACATATTCTTACCATACGAGATCCAGCAATCATGCTTCTTGGTATCTGTCTGAAAAAGTTGAAAACTTATGCCCACACAAAAACCTGCACACAGATGTTTATAGTGGCTTTATTCATAATTGCCAAAAATTTGAAGCAACCAAGATATCCTTCGGTAGATGAATGGATAAGTAAGCTGTGGTATATCCAGACGATGGATGTAAAAAATGAGTATCAAGCCATGAAAAGACATGAAGGAAATTGAAATGCATAGTTCTAAGTGAAAGAAGCCAATCTGAAAAGGATACCTACCATATGATCCTAAAATATGACATTCAGTAGAAGGTAAAACTAAGGAGATAATAAAAATATCCATGGTTGACAGGGGTTGAGGGAGGAGTGATGAATACTTAGAGCACAGAGGCTTTAAGGGCAGTGAAGCTACTGTGCATGATACTATAATGGTAGATACGTGTCACACATTTGTCCAAGCCCATGGCATGTACCATGACAACAGTGAATCTAATGTAAACTATGGGCTCTGGGTGACAATGATGTGTCAACGCAGGTCCATTGATTGTAACAAATGTACCACCTGGGTGGGCTTGTTTATAGTGGAGAAGGCTGTGCGTATGTAGGAGCTGGGGATATGTGGGAAATCTCTGTCCTTTCTGCTCAATTTTGCTTTAAACCTAAAACTGCTCTAGAAAAGAGTCTACTGAGAAAAACCCCAGACAATTCAGGATATCCACAGAGATGAAAGTTAGTTAACCTCAAGGGACCAAAGCTCTTCGAGAGTAACCAGTAGTGCCCAGACAATAACTGACTTGTGTTTTTACTATTCTCAGAGCAAGGAAAGTCACTGATTGTAATAACTCATAACTTTGGCCTCGGTACTTTGTCATTGTTAGTGTGTGAGTAAAAATTACTTATATTCTGGTAAGGCCCTGAGTTGTGTAACGTATGTACTTTTCTTTACTTGCTGTATTTATCCCAAATTCCATTACTCAGTTTGATACATGCTGTTCTGTTTATTCTTTACAGAACTGACTTCAGGAGTGTCAAACACTCCTGCTCCTCTCACAGTTCTTAACTGCTCCTTCTCCTGATTTCTGTGCTTCGTTTTCTCCTGGCTTATCATCTCTGCCTCTTCAGCAGAGCTCAGTGACAACCCCCGGGCCCTTTTATTTTTATTTTATATTTATTCACTTTTGTCAGTTCACATTTCCACAGAGGGATTTTGTCATTTTTATTCAGATTCTGGCCTTGACTCTTTCTATTTACTTATCAAAGGCTTCAGAATCCTTTGGGATCCATGAGGCAGAGTGGAGAAAAGTCAACTGTAAGAAAAGCTACTTCAACTGCACAGTGAAGGGTCCTTGTCTGTGCGCCCAGTGAGATCTCCACGTCAATCATTTTAGTTTTACCTACACACACACTGGAAGCCATGCTGGGATCTAATTTTGAGGACATTATGTGCTGACAGATAGCAAAACACATCTACATAAAATCCTTTCTTCTTGCTACCTCATAAATTTGAACGAAGTGGGTAAAACTAGGTTCTGGTTATCAGAGAATAATTTGGATTAGTCTCCTTTTTACTAAACACTCACATCCAGTGTTACATCACTTCTGTTTTATATTCACTGTCAGGCTATGCTACATATGCCAATGAAGCTTATAAAATTGAATTTGATAAATTATTTTATCTTGTACAGAGATGATTTCTGGAGCAATTAATCTATAAGAGAGAAAAGAAATCAGAAAAGTTACACCGTTTGTTCTTTTTTTTTGAAATGGATCATGAAATCTAATTTGAATAACAACTTTAAGAAATTACATGCTGTTTGTACTTGATGTTATACAAAAGCTTTGCCTCTTTTCCTTTTTGGCCACCTCTGTTGTCATGACAACGAATGTGATTTCACAGATGCAGCAGTGCATTTGTTGAGCAGGAAGAGTGGGCCGCTGTTTATGAGAATAATTATTTAAGAACAGGTGTCATTAGCATAAGATTCATTGTCAAACTCGTTATAAAAAGAACAAAATGGAATATTGTTATCACATAAAATCAGGAAAATATTAGAAGAAAAATAGCATAAATGTACAAGACACTTGAGTGTACACAGCATTCTTGTGGGCTAATTCAGTATAAATATGGAAATGTATATAATATAAACATAGGGTCATTGAAATTTAGCCGTGGAAGGGACCCTGAAAATAAATCTAGTGTAAACTCTTGAGTTGTTATAATGAAAAAAATTAAAAAATGAGACTGTTCTTCAACAAGATGCATGTATAATTTCTTGTGGGAAATCAATGAACACTAGAAATATATGTTACTATTAGGAGAAATGCAGAGCTAATTTAAGTGGATATTACATGGTTTCAGATTCACCTCTGTATTAATGAAATAAATATATTTTCTTATAATCTCTGAGAAGCTTCTGATTTGAGTCCATGGTTTTATGGTAATGCACCATTATATCTAGGGAGGTAATCCCAATTGAGCAAAGTAATTGGGTTTTCAATATAAATTTTTTTTTTTTTACAAATGTGAGATAATGAAATACTTCTCACTGAAAACGAAAGTGAAATTGAGTCAAATTGTTATTCTTGAAAGTGAAAGAGTGTCTCTGAACTAAAGAGCTAAAGCTAACATCACACTTTCATTAAAATGCACCTTTCATAAAATTCCTCCCCCATTCATTTTCATATACCTACGATTTCTATAACCACTAGCCATTTCCAAGTACTGTATGATATGGCTGTTGAAGCAACATCCTTTAAAATCCGTTTAATCATTTCAGCCCATTTCATGATTTAACTGGTGCAAACTGCCCTGTTTTTCTTTTGTCATTTTTCTTTTTCATTTTTGCCATTACTTTTGAAATTTGTAAATAAAGTGATACACTCACCTGGGTAAGACAAGTTGTATGCTGATAACCATCTAAACTCTCTTGTTCATCCAATAAAATTTTTCTTTTGGGATTACTTGAAAATAAATGGGCAGGGTAAGGGTTTTCCAATTTCCAGGGAACTCAGGATTTAGGAGAAGTGCTAATGAATATTTGTGAACCAATAGTAAGTCTGCCCACAGCACTAATAATGTCCCCGAAATCCCATGACACTTCTCTTCTCAAAATGTGATGATTATAAGGTTGTACTTTCAGTGACTTCCCAAGGTTAAGCTCTTCCTTCTCCAACATTTATAAGACATTTCTCAACATAGCGGGGCCTATTAGATTTGTCAGCTTCAGAAAGTAATTGATATTTTCCTGTCGATTGCTGTTGTGGAAATCTGTCAGCTATCTCTTGGCGTTATTTCCAAGAACACTCTTCATTCTAAATGTGTAGAATTTCACCTTACTGATAGAGATGAGGACAAAAGTGATAAATAAATTGTAGGATCAGATTAATTTAAATAATAGGATTCAATTTTTAGATATACAAACGAACAGGAAATTATGAGTTTAGATGCTTTTTATTTTGTTTTGGATCAATGGAAATGCTTAATTTAAAAGAAACATATTTAGTATATAGAATCATTGGCACCAATTGAAATTTCATTGCAGAGTATGGCTACTGTGAAAGGCAGGGAAATTTTTGAACTGTGATATAACTATATAATGAAGGAGTTTGTATATGTTTAATATTGTGGCAGTTGTGACACCAAATATTTAGTTGATGGGTGCATTAAAGTGAAGAACTCAGTTTAGCAAAAACTCTCAAAGGCCATCAATATAAATGACCTTTATCAGTCATGAACATGTCAATAATTGTATGGTTAGTTTAGCAAACAGTTATGAAGATTTTAAGCTGGTGAAAAGAAATATTTGTGTGTGCTTGAGTACATAAGAACCATGCATGCCCAAAATGCAATAAAATATAGTGGCTAACAGAATGAGCTTTGGAGGCAGAGTTCTAATCCCAGCTGGGACTTTACTGATTTTGAAACTTTAGATAAGTTGCTTAAAGTCCTGAAACCTTAGTTTTGCTGCTATAAAATGGGGATAATAATTTCTTACTCATTATGGTGGAATGTGATGAAAATTATCTTGCACATAGTAGGTACTCAACAGTAGTAATAATGATTACTCTTTTGATAGGCTTAGTGAGTCTGTGTAGTAAAGGTAAAATATCATTACTCATTTTTATTTTAATTAAAAATACTTTTGTTCTAGGAAATAAACACAGATGAATTATAACTAAAGTATTGAAAATTTTGAAGTAGATTTTTAGATTATTACACAGATGCTTATTGTAACCCCTATAAAAATGTACATTATATTGTTTACTGTCTAATGAACCTTAAAGAATTAGTTGTAAACTTACCTATATAATGGTTAATAAAGTATTTTGGGTGGAGTAACGTGAGTAGCCTAGGCAGTCTGCGATAAAAGGCCCCAGCTACACAGTGTGGTGCCATTTCTTTGAAGAAATTGCGGTTGTGGCTTCTAGATTAGAATGCTCTTATATGGATTGCTGACTCTGTGCTGTACTACATGCATTGGTGTGCTGATAAACTGTCTCTTTCAATGATCACAAAAACAGTGACAACAACAAAAGCCCAGACTTGTAGCATTTGCCCGTTTTTAAGGTGTAAATAATTCCATCATACCTGAGATAAGCTGTAATTCTTAAATATTTAACAATCAGCTCTTGCAGAAAAGAACTCCTGCACACCACAGTAGACATTCTATTATGCTCATCCTAGTTACAGATTTCTTGATGACCACTCTGGTGAGGCTATGCCCATCTGCTATCAAAAGCTTTTTGCCTCCATCCTGCCTGCGAGAGACAGGCTCACTGGACCATAATGTGTCTCAATTTGAGAAGCAAATTTGATCTTCCTCTCTAAATTTAAGGTCCGTGGGAGGAATTAATGACAATTTCCTTAATGGAATGTTAAAGTGAGTACAAATGCTTGGGCACAAACTAGAAAGATCAACATAAATGATAAGGTCAATTGATTACCTTTTTGGACCTTACATGATTATAGGCACCCACAGAAATTCAAAAGGCAAAGGCACGATTATACAAAAAAGATTTTTCTTTGGGTATTTATGGTTCTGGGAAAGGAGCAATTTATCTACCCACCTAGACTCTCTATACACAGACATTATCTATCTATCTATCTATCTATCTATCTATCTATCTATCTATCATCTATCTATCTATCTATCTATCTATCTATCTATCTATCTATCTATCATCATCTATGTCTACAATGTTCTTGATAATAACTGGATTAACAATAAGGACGCAACATTACAAATCAGATAACTTTATCATTCTTAAATTTATAAATACCATTAAATAAATTACAAATGTTATTTCATCATTTTTTGGTTAAAGTTTTGTAATTGATACTATTTTAGGGAGCAAATTCATACTAAATTGCAGATGTCTGATGTAAAAGAATGTTCATTTTGAAAAGAGATGAAATTGAAATAATTGTACATTTTATTGTAGTCGAATTTTCTTCTTGCCTCTTTCTTTTTGGCGGTAATGGTAGATTACACAATTAATTCCTTTTATATTTGGTGGTTTGATTACATTCCCTTAAATATTATAGAAAGATAATTTAAAAAACCTCAGTTTTTGTTAAGCCCTAGAATTGACTTTCTCACAGTGGTTTCTTCCTAGGCTGGCTTAGTGGGAAATGTAGGATCATGGATTTGAATTACTGTTAGAGAAGAAAGCTTAGTCTATGCTCTTCATGCAGGCACAGAATCATGAATTATTTTAATCATCACCACAAACCTGTATTAAACACCTACATTATGCAGAACACTGGACTGGAAATTTGGAAGTGGGTGTCATCAGCAGTGTTTGGGTATTTGCTCCCCCTCAAGAAGTCTTGAGCTATGTAAAATAGCCATGCACACAGATCTGTGGCTGTTATCTTGTAATCCCACAATTGCTGTTGGAGAACTTCACCATATGTCAGATCTTCCTTACTTTGCTAGGTTTAGCTATGCCAAGTTATTTTGAGGAACGGATTGATGATTAATAGCAGAACTTCTGGGTGAGTCTTTAGGAAGAAAAAACCCTGTGTCCAGGCATTTATCTCAGTGCCATATAGGAAACAGAGGAAAT
The DNA here is from genome assembly GCF_009828535.3 of Hylobates moloch. Taxonomy (NCBI): domain Eukaryota; kingdom Metazoa; phylum Chordata; class Mammalia; order Primates; family Hylobatidae; genus Hylobates; species Hylobates moloch. Next base: position 87,667,412 of record NW_026652277.1, on the reverse strand, counting down.
CAGAACTGAGCCCATACAGAGAGAGGTCTTGGAGTCTAACTTGTGTTATACATTTCCTGTGTCAGTTTTCCTATCTCCGTGATAACGCAAAGAACCTGCAGCTTAAAGAAGGAAGACAAAGGTTATAAATGCACAGCATCTAATAGCCAGAACACAGTTAGGACTTCAAGATGAATTCACGTTAATCTCCCTGGGAAAGAGCAGTTTCCACAACTTGGTGCAGGTCTCAGTGTGAATTGAAGAAACAAAACATTGCAAAAGAGTGAGGGAGAGAATTATTGATTTAGTGGGGTTGCTAATAGTTAGTGTAAATGAGCTTCCTTTGAAGCGAAAGGCTCTGCCACAGGAAAGAAAGGCAGCATCTCTGCAAATAGAAGTGAGAGGCATTCAAGTATAAAAAGAAAGCAAAGATTCTGGCGTATTTTTAATTTGATTTTTGGGAGTCTGGATATCTGTGACTCTTGCAGATATAGCTTTAGTTAAGTGACAGGAAAGAAAAACAGAGAAAGAAACTGGAAGTCTATTATTAAACCCTTTTCAAATATTATTTTTTTCCTTCAGTATAATTCTTTGGTCTATAGATTTTCATTCTTTTTTTGTCATTAAATTCAAGAGCATAGCTATGTATGGATTATAATGCAATATCCTAGTCCTGAACTTCAAACTGTAAAAGAATTTTAAGGTGAGATGAGTTGTTTTAACTAATATATTGTCGATTTAAACTGAGATGTAGTAATTCACAAGGCAAAAAAAAAAAAAAAATTCATCATTTGCTCAGGCCCCTATGGAAGGCAGCAGGCGCCAGTGCAAACTCACTGAAGTCATTTATTAAAATGTTTTCAAGGCCAATGATCAAATCTAGGGAAGAGAACTAACACTTACTGAGTACCTACCAGATTGTAGATACTGTGATAAGCACTGATATTTCTGAACAACTCTATGAAGAAGATTGGGAAATCTCAGTTACAGAGAGGATGAATTAGTGTTCAGAGAAGTGAAGCAATATACAACAGACTATACGGCAATCCATATGGTTCTTACTGCAAATGCCAGCATTGCTCACTGGAAAGGAACTTCTAGCAGAGAAACATTGTACATGTGTGAATTAATGGGACAACATTGGTTCTATATTTTTATTTTTTGAATGAGGAAACTGAAGCTTGCTATAGTTACATAACTCAACGTAAGCTCCAAGTGGCAGAGCTAGGTGCTTGGATTCTGATTCATTAATTGTTTGGCCACTGCCATATTTATGAATCTATGGGTGCTCTTTAACAGCACATGTCGCCAAAAGCTAAGATCACAAGGTTTCCTGCCCATTAAAATCTCAGGGTGAATTTATTTCCTTAATTGGCTTTTCATCACCTTTATTTCTGCCTTTTTCTTTTCTTTTTACACAGTTCCCAAAGGATTTGACTGATGTAGCTTTCATTTTAATCCAGCACTATGATCCACCTGGGTTTTTGGTTTCGAGAGCCACCATGAAACTTAACACGCAGCTTTTTCTTTTCCTTCAAAATTAACTCTCAAATATCATTTTATCTTTATAGGAATGTTACTGCTAATATCTTCAAGAGAAAGAAAAATACTGATTAATTCAAAAAAGCAAATACCAAGGAAGCCATAAGGTTGAAGATATCTTTAAAAACAGAATCCTAATTATAACTGGACTTAGCTCTCTATGAAATGTGAATAGTACTGTGTCTATTACCCTTTAGCCCCCTTCTGTGATTCTCTTCTAGATAGCTTCCTAGAAGGCTTCATTCTTTCATTATTTGTCATTTCTCACACTGGGGCCCTCTACACTCAGTGTTTCCCTTCATTTCTGGTCTTGTAGTTGGTTATCCAAGGGTGTCTGTGAGCCCCAGCCTCCAAGTTCTCCATTTGTGTAAGCAGTGGGGCATTAAGCCTTGCCTAAATTTCAGCCAAATCTTTGTGACTGGAATGCTAGAAAGAGAGATGGCTGAAGATGTCTAGAAATGGAGAAAACAGAAAAAAAGTGATGATGCCATGGGAATGGATACAATTATTTTGACCATCCTCAACCTCTTTCTCTAAACCAGTGGCTGACATCAAAGGCATGAGGTTGAGGGAAGATGAATTCTGGAAGGGCCAATGCAAAGCACTTAGAATTTCTGGAGAAGGAGAACTGGGACCATGACACATATATCCTAGAGATAGGATGGCTTAGAATGTGGGAACTGAAACAGGAAAACTCTTCATCTCTCCAGTCATTAAATGTTAAGGATGAGGTTAAAAGAATGATCTTTTACAAGATTTAGGTTTCCTTTGCAATATTTTGGCTTAACATTTATTATTTATAAATTTTTTATAAGCTAATTTTCAGTTCAGGCCTCCCATCCTCATGATATATAAACTTGACTTGAACTAATAATACCATGGCTTGTGGAAGCCACAGGTCTTCCAAAACATCAGAAACATCCCAAGTTTTACCTGTTATGGTCTGTCTTCATCTATGAAATCTTTATTGTTATATGTGGCCTGATTTATTATGTGTTGAATGGATATAAATGTTTACTTATTTTGAGAAATAAGCCCTGCTATAGTTTGAATGTGATATTTCCAAGAGGCAGGGTTTGCCATGTGATACTATTAAGAGGAGGGACATGTAAGAGGTAATTAGGTCACAAAGGCTCTTCCCTCGTTAATAGGATAAGATGCTCTTATAAAAAGGCTTGATGCCATAGCATTCTTCCCCTCCAATGGATGCAGCCCTTACCAGACAACTGAACCTGCTGGCACCTTAATCTTGGATTTCTCAACCTCCAGAAGTGTGAGAAGATAGTTTTCTGCTCTTTATACATGACCCAGTCTCAGGTATTTTGTTATAGTAGTGCAAATAGACTAAGATAGCCCCTCACCAACCCTTTGCCTTCTACTTTGTCACTTCTGTCATTTTCTCTCTTTTCTTTTTTCTCCTTCTCCAAACACCCCAAATTTCTTTTTGTGTACAAAATCTTCACATTAGCAGATAGTCAGGCTTTGCACAGATTCTTACTCCAAGATAAAGACTTTTTTCAACACAAGTGGGTTTCTGCTTAAGGGGATTTCTTGTATTTGTAGATCCTGGAAGAATAATATTGTCTTTATATTTTAATAACATTAAATTACTTTAAAAATTTTGTCTTTAGAAACTACAAGTGAGAATTATCTAGTTTAATCAATCTTTTCTTCGTAAGTTATTGTGACTTATTATTTTGTTCTCAAATAGTAAAAGCTTTTTGTGAATACATTTGTTTGTCATGACATGGGGACAAATCTGTGAATATGAGAAAGTTTTTCCAAGACTCATGCCCCAAAGAGGGCTATGTTAGTTTTAGATCTGTACAAGAAGGAATTTGGGCCAGAAGCAAGTAGAATTTAGCAGGACACACAATCCCCCCATTTCTGTTACATATTCAAATATGTCACATTCTTCTTTTTCCATCCTGAGTAAGGCTTCAATATTGCAGCAGTCCCCTTCCTTCTGAAACCAGCATGCCTGGAAGAATATTCTCTAACCAGGCTTCAATATTTCTTCCCAGATAACTCTTCATAGGGAGTCCCAGTGATGATTCTTTGACTATAACTTCTACTTGATGCTGGAGTGCTACTGACTTTCCCTAACTTTATAGGTTGTTGGATCAGACAATACCAAATTTGTGAAGGGGTCTCAAGTTGTATCTACAGGAGTTAGTAATGATCTCAAGACTATTTCTTAAAAGAATAATTTAAAGAAAGAGAGTTGCTTGCTGAAGAGGGCCTCTTATGTGATTCTTCTACCAGGGTTCAGCTCAGGATTCATACAACATCTTGACCTGCCACAGACACTATATGCAGTATTGTATCTATCAGGGCTTGGAAAGAAAGTGGCAGAAAGACTTCTTTAGAAGGAAAAACCCACTAGAAAATTATCTTTTGCTCTCAGAATCTGAGAAATCTTACAGCTTGCTTAGTAACGTCCACATAGTTTACATGCTCCTTTTAAAATCTAAAGAGGCCTACCAAGTATCCTATCCTACTGGTAGTAGATACAAATTTGGCTTTTTTAATTTTACTATGGAGAAGACATATTGATACACTTCATAGGACTGGGCCTCCAGAAATGTCAATGAGCACACAAGTTCTTGGATTTTGTGGAATTTTTGTCTTATTCTCTATAAACACATTTTCCCAGGGCAAATAAAGTAACTTTTTTTTTTTTTTCCCCATTCACCAGGTCCTGCCAGGAGAATAGTTGAACATATTTATGTCCTCTGGGATGGTGAGGGACCAAAGGGCCTAAGGATAAATTATGGCATAGAGATGGAGAGCATATATAGCCATGCCAAGTAAAAGCAAATCTACTCTCTATTTTCTGTTTATTGCAAAAAGAAAAGAAAGGATAGCTAGATCAGTAGTTATATACCTTGTTTCGGGGGTTAGATGGACTTGTTTTAGTAAAAGCACCCACCATCTCTGAGAAAGTAGGTAAAATTGAGGCAGTTAATATTAATTACCAAACAAAATTTGCATTTCTTCAAAACCCATCTGTCTTTTGAACTACACAGACAAGTTAATCAGGGATATGATAAGTTCATTATTACTACATCTTTCAAGTATTTGACGGTGGCTTTATACTTACGATTTCGACTTGATGTTGGAGTGCTGTCGATTCCCACAAGGACATGGTATTGCTTTTGCTTCAGTACTCTAGTAAAATGTGAGGGAGGAGCAACCAGGGCTTCTCCTGGCTCTTCCGACCAAACAGTTCCTCTATATAGTTCAGAGAACCATTGTGGGGGTCCTTTCCAACTGTAGTCTTAGGAAATGGGGAAATAACACAGTTTGGGCTCACAGTTTGAGTGCAGTGGTGCGATGTTGGCTCACTGCAACCTCTGCCTCCTGGGTTCAAGCGATTCTCCTGCCTCAGCCTCCCAAGTGGCCACCACACCCAGCTAATTTTTTTTTGTATTTTTGGTAGAGACGGGATTTCACCATGTTGGCCAGGATGGTCTCGATCTCTTGATCTTGTGATCTGCCCACCTCAGCCTCCCAAAGTGCTGGGATTACAGCCGTGAGCCACGGCACCTGGCCTTAAATAGATTTATTAAGGGACATAGAGAGCTCAGGATGAATAAACAGATGATAGGCTGTGTGATGGTTATTTTCCACTGCTATCTACCTGCTCACTACTGCCCAATCCTTCTTTGCCCTGATGTGCCCCAGGACATAGACTTTCATAGACTGCATGAGCTGGGCTCTTAGAACCTTGGCTTCCAGTTGGGTTCATCCAATAGGGAGCATAATTAAGACAATCAGAATTCAGAAAGAGAGATTAAGTGTTTATTCCTTGCCTGTGGTTCTGGCAATGGCTGGATTCCTTTAAGCCTATATTTTCTGTCAGGTGGTCTCTTCTTCCTGGCCTTAGCTTTCCCTGGGATCCAGGAATGCTCTTACCTTTCTTGTCCTTTCAGACCTAAGGGTGGTTAGCCCCTGGCTGCTTAACCGGCCATTTTCATTTCCCTTAAAATTTTTCCATATTTCTGCAATAGTTTTTCTAATACATTCTCCACAACTAAACCTTTCTGAGTGTATCAACTATTTTCCTATTGGGAGCCTAACTGATATAGGTTGAATTTCCGAGACTGACAGAACCATCTGCTACCTCTGCGAAGACCAGGAAGTTTCCAGTACCACACCAGCTGTCAGCTCCAGAAGCATGTGATGCCTTTCATGACCACTAAGCTGCTGAATCAGGAGCTGTTGCCATACCTGGGGACTCCAGGACAGCACAACACGGCTGTTATCCACCTAGCCAGAGGCTGTTACCATCTCTTCATATATTTCAGTTCTGAATTAAAGTCTTGCACAAATGTATCTAATGGTGGGATTTAAGTTATCTGTCATCACTTAAGCAATAAGAAAAGATGAATAAAATAGTGTTTGCATTTTTATGTTTGGGAGGAAGAATTCACAAACATTTACAAAGATAGAAGAGGTATTTAGAAAATTTGGGGCATGTGACAGATGTTCACTTATTATTATCTCTCTCATTCCCTTTTACCTTTGACTACCATATTTATTCAGCTGTCTCTATCCATATTTAATGTTATGCTTTTTTATTTCTTCTATCCTGATTTCCCTTTATTTGATTTTATTGCTCATCCTTCAGTGCTTTTTTTTCTTTCTTTAGAATAGTTTAAGTATCCTCTATGATATGGTTTGGCTGTGCCCCCACCCAAATCTCATCTTGAATTGTAGCTCTCATAATTCCCATGTGTTGTGGGAGGGACCGTGCAGGAGATAATTGAATGATGGGGGCGTTTTCCCCCATACTGTTCTCATGGTAGTGAATAATTTTCACAAGCTCTGATGGTTTTATAAGGGATTTCCCCTTTCACTTGTCTCTCATTCTCTCTTGCTTGACACCATGTAAGAACTCCCTTTGCTCTTCCTTTGTCTTCCACCATGATTTTGAGGCCTCCCCAGCTATGTGAAACAGTGAGTCCATCAAATCTCTCTCCCTTATAAATTACCCAGTCTTGGGTATGTCTTTATTAGCATTATGAAAACAGACTAATACACTCTACTAACAACCATTTTAGAATTTTTCTTCAAGCTAGAGATAACAGCCCCAGTATGGTTGAGGCTGGCCTCTCCCTTTATTGAGGATTCAAGACTGCTCTTTCCTGGTCAAGGAAAGTTGGGATTCCTTTGAAGAGACAGGTTAAACACCTAAATCCAAAGCTGAGGGAATGTGCACAGCAGTGGTTTCCAAAGTGAGGTTTGAGGACTCCTGGGAGTCAACAAGCTCCTCTCAGGAAATTTATAAGATTTTTCCTTTTCCATTTACATAGCTCTGCAAGGCTGTATTTTCTCCATTGACTTCAACAAAAATACTGTATCACAACATGTTGAGTGGTGAAGCAGACATGAGACTTCAGCTGACTTCCGTTAAGTCAGATAATAAAGTTCTGAAAAACATAAATCAAATGCTGTTCTCACTTTTTTGTTTTAGACAACATAGAGATTTCTGTATTATTTTAAAATTAATAAACATTTGACAATTTATGTTATATAATATTAATAGTAACAATATTACATAACAAATATTAAAGTAATAAGTATTTTTAAACTTCTCAGTTTTACTTTCTAGATGAGATTGGGCATGTTTAGGGTAGTATGGCCGTAGACAGTTTTACTTTCTACTACAGTAAAAATCAATAAATGAAATCCACATGAACATAAAGCTCTTCGGGGTATTCAATTTTTAAGAGTTTAAAAGGGTCTTAAGACCATGTGTTTAAGAACCTCTCATGTAGAGTGTATCTGTAGGCTGATTTGTGTACAACCCAGAAGACAGTTGGTGAGATAAAATAGGTCTTGCTACGACTATTACATTTTGAAGGCCCATCAATGATTTAAAATCCAAATTTATTTTTATCAGTAACCCATGTACTCTAATTTTTTCTCATTTACTAGTTTTCTAAATCCTTAAAAGATAGAAGTAACCAATCAAGAAATTTCAGAAATCTCAAATTCCCTAATTAATCAAATCAAGTACAATGATAGATATACTATACCTTTTTACTGTGACAATTTATCTCTTCTATATTTTCAGTTTTATTAGTTACTGTATTGATGTAGCTCACTCTCCCACTCCAGGCCCGAGGGTATTGACTCTGTTGGTCTAGCTCACTGCTCTACTCCCAGCATTTAGCACAATGGCTGCCACCCAGCTAATTCTCGGTAAATACTCAATTGGAATACAGTGAATTGATCAGAATTAGGTTCTCAATAAATTCCTCTTCAGTGATTAGAACTCAGTTACCTGGGAGACAGCTCATTATTTAATAATATAACTAATGAGACTCAGGTTCAAAACTAATTTTAATTATGGTCCGATTGAAGATTTAACTGTATTCTTTTCTTGAACTTTCATGGCCTCAGGACTTAATGTCTGCTTCCCATTCTCCCCATATATTGGTGGTAGCTGGAAAAATAAATTTAGATTTTTATTTCTGTGGCTGATAAGTTGAATACATAGAACCATAGCATTTAATTAAGCTAATCATTAATTTTCCCTGCATCCCTATTTTCCTTCTCTAAAATTAGAGAATCGTGTAGCATCAGTTTGTCATTTCTGGAGGGGAAATTTTGTTGGTCACTTGAGATTTTACTGCTCAGCCTCTGTGGGGCTTCATGTGGCAGAGGAAGGTGTGAAATACAGAATTCTTCAGGTTCTAGTCTCTCCATTTTGGGTTTAATACTTGTAGTCACGACTCAGGCATACACACATATAATGTCCTTTATTCTCTGTGAGTGAATTCAACTTACCCCTGAGCCCTGTCTTGTGTGGTCCCTGTGATTAATCTTTCTCTTTAAAGGTAACAGTTCTTCTACTTTCCTCAGTTCTATCCAAATTAGCTCAGACTTTTTTGAGTAAATAAATACTCAAGCTTTCAGGGTTTCTCTCTCCCTAATTTTCCTTCTGATTCTGGATGCAGGGTGCCTTTACTCAACAGGTCACATTGTTCTTATTTAACTCCATGGCATTAGGGGAGGAGCCTCTGGTCCATTTGCTGTCCTCAGTGCCTTGCTGACCTCCGCTGAGCGATCTCCTCTTGCTTGTCATGTGCGTATCTACCTCTGCGTTGCTGTATCTGCTGTCACCATGTTGCTCCTGCAGTGTTAATGCTGTTATCTGGGTTTTTTTCTGTTAGCCTTGTCAGTACACAGTGATTCCTTCCCACTGGTTTTCCCTCAGAATTGTTTGCCATCTTGCTGTGACTCCTATGTAGCCCCTCCAGTGTTTGAATATGTCTTTTCCAAAATTCAGATGTTGCCAATGTGATAATATTAAGAGGTGGAACGGGACCTTCATGAGGTGATTAGGTCAGGAGGGCTTCTCTCCTCATTAATGGGATTAAGCCTATAAAAAGGCCTCATGCAGCCATGCACCCAGCTGGTTCGCCCTTCTACATTTTGCCAAGTAAGAACACAACCTGTCTCCCCTCTAGAGGATACAGCCCTAATTAGACAACTGAACCCGCTGGCAACTTGATCTTGGACTTCCCAGCCTCTGGGATGGTGAGAAAATAAATTTGTTTTTAATAAATGAACCAGTCTCAGGTATTTTCTTTTAGCAGCACAAACAGACTAAGGCAGCCCCCAGCTGGGGAAGCTTACATTGCCAGGTGCAGGGCTGCTCCATCTGTGGTGACTAGCTCACTAGGAGATTCTTTGGGTCACTGTATGGAGGCAGAAAGAAACTCCAGGTATATTTGTAGTATCCCAGGCCTTCTCTCTGCCTACATCTGCCCTGGTACCATTGCTCCTCTACCGTGGCCACCTTGGCTTAGTTTGAGATATATAGGGAGACTGCCTCACAGTAAAAGATAAGTTATAAAATAGATGGGAGGTAGTGAGTTAGCAACAATAAGTACAGACAACTAGACAAAATTAGCTGTAAGGGAGGGTAGAAAAATAAGGCATTGAATGAAAGGAGATCTGGTCACTGAAGTTAGTAGGTTGGAGAGAGTAAATGCGCTGTCCCTGACATCTTTTTTTGGTTTTGTGTTATTTGGGGATCTCTTCTGTGACTATGCTGGCTTATATTTAATTTATGCTTTCAACAAATGTTTATTTTAACCTTGTCACATGCCAGGCCCAAATCTCCCATCTTTTCACATTTTGAAATATTTAGCTTGTTTTAATGTATACTTGAAAAATAATATAAAATTGATAATTTATCCAATGGATTCCCCCCAAGATATGTGTTTATTTTTACTTTAATCTGATCATAAGAATTAAATTTTTATACCTCCCTCATCACCAGTAGTCATATAGTTGTCAACTTAATTGGAATAATAAATTGGAACGTGACTGGAAACTGTGTGGGAAGGAATAGATCCAAATTATGTCCAGGTATGAAGGAAATGAAGGCCAATACTTCATTTTGGATATTTTCTAGCAATTTGGAGATTTTTCAAAGAACTAAGAGTTGAAGTACCATTTGACCCAGCATTCTCATTACTGCATATATACTCAAAGAAAAATAGGTTGTTCTACCAAAAAAAAAAAAAAAAATTACAGCACCCATACGCTAATTGCAGTGTTATTCACAAAAGCAAAGGCATGGAATAAATTCAGGTGCCCATCAACAGTGGACTGGATAAAGAAAATATGGTATACATATATACTATGGAATACTACACAGCCATAAAAAAGAATGTCATGTCCTTTTCAGCAGTATGGATGCCACTGGAAACTATTATTCTAAGTGAACTAGTGCAGAAACAGGAAACCAAATACCTCATGTTCTCCCTTATCAGCAGGAGCTAAACATTGGGTACACAGGGACACGAAGAAGAGAATAGACAACTGGGGAATACACGAGGGAAGGAGGGTTGAAAAGCTGCATATTGGGTACTATGCTCACTACCTGAATGATGGGTTCATTTGTACTGCAGTCCTCAGCATCACACAATATACCTCTGTAACAAACTGGCACATGTTTCCCCTGATTCTAAAATAAAAGTTGAAAAAAATAAAGCAAATCATTAAAAGGAGAAAAAATAAAGGAAACAAACAGAAAAAGCTGCTATCTTAATAACAATGGGGCTCATTTCTGGTAGGGTTTGCTAGCCATCATGAAAGAAGAGGTGGTTAAAGTTTGGCAAAATCAACATTGCCCCATACACACTTACTTTTGATGTTTTTCTCTTTCAAATACATTCAGTCTCTCAAGGGGAAAATGGTCCCTTACAGCCTTTGAGAGAGCTAAGTGAATGTGCATCCAAAATAAAGTTATGGTGTATATGGTACTAACAGTTGAGGGGAGGTGAAAATCTTTAGTTAAATAGATTTTAGAGAAGATTTTTTCTTTTTGTGATGTAAAAAGTGATTTTGGAAATGAATTTTTAAAACTCTGGACATTATGTTTAAGAAAAGAAAAAAGTAGGGTTATTTCGAAGATACCTAGAAAATCCTACTTAAAACATAGCAAGGTAGAGCAAGGAGAATACCAAAGCTTTTATTTTACAAAATACCAGAACTATGAAAACTTTCTAAATGGCTTTATTCACCATTTGGTTAATAACTGAATATTAAAATATGAGCAATAGAAAGTATAAATTGTTTTATTATCAAAATTCTAAAAGTAGATTTCAACATTTTGATATATAAAATTATATTGTTTAATTATTTTATTATTATATAAAATTATATTGTTAATTATATTATATATTTGTTAATTAATTATTTTATTGTTATATAAAATTATATTGTTAATTATAATAAATATAATTTAATATAATTAAATTATATTGTTTAATTATAAATTAATTAAACACAATATATTAATGGCTTTCATAGTCTAAAACCTACTTTATGCACTTATAATAAATACCTCATACGAGTGCAGTTTAAGGAGATAATTCATGCCTTAACCTCTTTTCCTTCCTACTACCTCAGGTATAAGGTTTCCTTCCTCTACTGTCTCATGCACTGTCCATAGACGATAGAGTAACAAAAACTTTATAGGAGAAATAAAGTAGGAAAAACAGGTTTTATCATTGTTATTCAGAGATAACAGAACAAAATTTATTGAGAACAAGAAAGAATATATCTAAAGAACAGATGAGCTTATATTCTGTTCTTTTTAAAAATTTTGCTAAGTGTAAGAAAGCAGAAAATTGGATCTCTAGTATCCTCCAGCTCTCGAGTTTTCAGTCAGTGGAACTCAACATTGTAATAGGTTTTAGAATTATGTTTTAGATAACTGAATTTTAGATAATAGGAGATTAAGTTTCAAGTGATCTATATTAGGCATTAAACTACACATATGTAAATTGCTTAGAAGCAGATAAGGAAAAAATGCAAAGAAGAAATCAAAAGGGAAATTAAGAAATACCTTGAGACAAAAAATGAAAACACAACATACCAAAACTTGCGGGATGCAGCAAAACTAGTACTAAGGGAGAACTTACAGCAATGAAAGTTGCTCCTACATCAAAAAAGAAAGATCTCAAATATATAAATTAGTGTTCCACTTCAAGGAACTAGAAAAAAAAAACTAAGCCTAAAGTTGGCAGAAGGAAAGAATAAAGATCAGAGTAGAAATAAATGAAATAGAGTAGAAAAAATAAACAAAATTGAGTTTAGTTTTTGAAAATATAAACAAAGTCGACAAACCTTTAGCTAGACTAACTAATAAAATAAGAGACAAGACTCAGGTAAATAAAGTCAGAAATAAAAGAGGAGACATTACAACTAATGCCACGAAATAAGAAAGATCATAAGAGACTATTATGAACAATTATATACCAATAAATCAGATAACCTAGAAGAAAAGGATAAATTCCTAGACATATACAATTTACCAAGACTAAATCATGAAGAAATAGAAAATCTGAACATGCCTATTACTAATAAGAAGATGGAATCAGTAATCAAAATCCTCCCAAAAAAGAAAAGCCCAGACTAGTTGACCTCACTAGTAAATTCTACCAAACATGCCAAGAATTAATGCCAATCCTCAAACTCTTCAAAAAAATTGAATAGGAAGAAATACTTCCAACTCATTTTACAAGGCCAGCAGTATCCTGATATAAAAGCCAGACAAAAACACCACAAGAAAAGAAAATTACAGGCCAAAATCCTGGATGAACATAAATGCATGCAAGGGATGCAAAGTTTGTTTGACATAAAAAAATAAATTAATGTAATACATCAGATTAATAGAATGAAGAATAAAAATCATATGATTATCTCAATAGATGCAGAAAAAGGAGTTGACAAAATTCAACACTCTTGAAATGATAAAAATTCTCAATAAACTAGGAATAGAAGGAAATTACATTAACATAATTGAGGCCGTATGTGAAAATCCCATAGCTAACATCACATTCAATGGTGAAAAAATAAAAACTTTTCCTCTAAGATCACAAAGAAGACAAACATGCCCACTTTCATCACTTCTAGTCAACATAGCACTAGAAGTCCTAACCAGAGCAATTAGGGGGAAAAAAAAGGCATCCGAATTGGGAAGGAACAAGTTATATTCTTTCTGTTTGCAGATGACATAATATTATATATGGAAAACCCTTGCCGGGCGTGGTGGCTCACGCCTGTAATCCCAGCACTTTGGGAGGCCGAAGTGGGTGATCACAAGGTCAGGAGATCGAGCCCATCCTGGCTAACACAGTGAAACCCAGTCTCTACTAAAAATACAAAAAATTAGCCAGGCGTGGTGGTGGGCGCCTGTAGTCCCAGCTACTTGGGAGGCTGAGGCAGGAGAATGGCGTGAACCTGGGAGGCAGAGCTTGCAGTGAGCCAAGATCACGCCAGCCTGGGAGACAGAACGAGACTCCATCTCAAAAAAAAATGAATTAAGTACAGTTGCAGGATAAAGATTAACATACAAAGATAAGGAAATTAAGAAAAGGAAAATTAAGGAAAGGAAATGAAGAAAAGAAGTTAAGAAAAGATTCACATTTACAATAGCACTGAAAAAAAAAACCCCAAAACTGAAGAATAAACTAAACTAAGGAGGTGAAAGATTGCACATTGAAAATTACAAAAATTTGATGAAACAAAGAAGATAGAAACAGAAATAAATGAAAAGCCTTCACTGGTTTGTGTATAGGAAGACTTAGTACTGCTAAAATGTGCATATGACCTAAAGCAATATATAGACTCAATGCAATCCCTATCAAAATCCCAATAACATTTTTTTTTACAGAAAAAAAAATCTTCAAATTCAGATGGAGCCACAAGGGACCTTGAACAGCCAAAACAATTCTGAGGAAGAAGAACAGAGCCGAAGGCCTCACTTCTCTATTTTAAAATATATTGCAAAGTAACAATAAATAAAACAATATGGTACTGGCATAAAGACAGACACATACACCAATGGCACAGAATAAAGAGCTAAGAGATAAACACACACAGTTAACTGGTTTTCAATAAGGGTGCCAAGAATATACAATGAAGGAAAGATGGTCTCTTTAACAAATAGTGTTGGGAAAACTAGATATACACATGCAAAAGAATGAAATTGGACCCTTGTCTCACATCAGATGAGTCCTGTCCAAAAAAATCAACTCAAAATGGATAAAAGACTGAAACGTAAGACCTGAAACTGTAAAACTGTTGGAAGAAGACATGAGAGAAATCTCCATGATATTGGTCTTGGCAATAGTTTCCTAAATATGACACCAAAAGCACAGCCAACAAAAACGAAAATAGACAAGTGGAATGACAAGAAACTAAAAAGCTCCTACACAGCAAAGGAAACAGTCAACTGAGTGAAAAAGCAATCTACAGAATGGGAGAAAATATTTATAAACCATACATCTGATAAAGTGTTAATTTCCAAAATATATAGGAACTCATACAACTCAATAGAAAAAAAGAAAAAGAAAAAACAAAACAAAACAAAAACAAAGACTTAGAGAAAACAAAAACAAGAACCCTAAACACTGGCAACCTGATTAAAAAATAGGCAAAGGATTTGGCTAGATATTTCTCCAAATAAGACATACAAATGGTCAACAAGATTAAACATAGCGCAAAGTATTTTCTTTCGACCTGTCAAATGTCTACAAAAATGGGTAGGGTGGCCATTTCCTATTTTTTTCGAAATGTCACCTGGTTTGCCTTTTGCCAATGATGTGTTTTTGTAGAAGGAATGCCTATAGCTGGAGAATTTAAACGCAGACAACACAGACTTTTTATCTATATGAAACTAACTGAAATAGACAGGAATCCATCTTATTTCAGGAGGCACTATGTGGAAGGAGATGTATTCAGACTATGTCCAAGTATAATGGAAATGAAGAAAGAGCTATCTTAATACTTATGGGGATAATATAACATTTATAAAGCACCTCACTCATAAGATTAATCCTAGGTTGATCCAATAAGGCAAAGTATCGTAAGACCTATATTCTTTCTAAGGACAAATAAACAGTAGTTACAAGTGAAAAAGTCCAGCGGAAGATCTGTAAGAGCTTGAATAGTTTTCCTGAATTCTTTATTTTAATTCCTGTTTAGATTTGAATTTCAGAGTCTGGCTTTTGTTGGCTGCAAGTTTCTGGAAAGATAGTCTTAGCACTGATACCATCTATGAATGGCCCATTTAAGGAGTTACAAAGTCATCATTTACCCTAAAATATTCCCTTGTGCATCTGTCATTGTGTCTAAAAATTGCCTTCATGAATCCATTTGTTTAAAACAATGAATGCTGCTGTTGGGCTCATTCTATCAGCATCACAGCTATAATGCCTGTTAGTGATTGACTGACTCTCTTTTAGATAAAACATCTGATTTGATTGAATTGTCATCAGCTACATGACGGAGTTCTAAGATAATGAGTGGCAGAACAGGTTTTTATTGGGGGGAGGTCTAGATTGTGAGGTTGGGCTTAATCATGAGGCAAACACGAAAGAATTAAGACTGTCAGTGGGAGACCAGGAAAGTTTTGTGGTATTAAGAAGGCTTCCTTTGGGAGAGAATACTTTTGCTGAAGTTTGAATAATACACAAGATTTAATATGGACGTGAAGTGGAGGAATTTCCTGGTTGAAGAAAGAAACAGGAAAAACAAGGAGGTGTGAATCTGTTTTTGTGTACATTATCTAAAGTGATCATAGAATAGAGGCAAATTTAGTTTTCAATTTGGCAACACAAAAGTAAAATTTCTTCAGATTATATTTTATATAATATTAGATAATGACATATTCTGTTATTTCTTAAAACTTTATTATGAGGTTCACTACTTTGCAAATGAACATTTTATTCATTTCCCCTGGGTGAAGGGGAGGGAAACGGTGAAGGTATACTCAACTTATGCAATATCAAAATAACCATGATCATGGTAAGAAAATGAAAACAGAAGGTCAATTGCCATTTACAAAATGTATTATAAGATAAAATTGGATTGCTACAGTAAGCTAATGGGTCCCATTCATAAGGCCAAGTCAAACAAGGTGGGGACATATCTTGGAGGGAACACATGAGTAAAAGAGAGGTCTTGAGGGCTGGATTGAAACAAGAATATTTGTTCTTAAGGAAATGATATTGTATCAATTTTTGGGACATTTTGCCATTGGCAATAATTAAAAAGTCTTCAAAATGTGTGATATAATGTTACACAATGCAAGAGTTCCTTTATTTTATAAGGCATGCTAGTGACATCATTCTTTTATAATAGCAATTTTCATGAGGGTAAAGCTAGGTGATTGCCATAACATGAGGCAGGTAGCAGGGTGTGTCTCCTTTGAGATGTTCATACTGAAATGAAAGACGCTAAACACAGGCAGATAAGGAATAGACAGGTAATATGGTTTGGATCTGTGACACCACCCAAATCTCATGTCGAATTGTAATCATAAATGTTGGAGGTGAGGCCTAGTGGAAGGTAATTGAATCATGTTGGTGGATCCTTCATGAATGGCTTAGCACCATCCCTTTGGTGCTGTTACCGTGATGGTGAGTGAGTTCTCACAGGATCTGGTCATTCAATAGTGTGGCGATTCCTCAAGGATCTAGAACTAGAAATACCATTTGACCCAGTGATCCCATTACTGGGTATATACCCAAAGGATTATAAATCATGCTACTGTAAAGACACATGCACACATATGTTTATTGTGGCACTATTCACAATAGCAAAGACTTGGAACCAACCCAAATGTCCATGAATGATAGACTGGATTAAGAAAATGTGGCACATATACACCATGGAATACTATGCAGCCATAAAAAAGGATGAGTTCATGTCCTTTGTAGCGACATGGATGAAGCTGGAAACCATCATTCTGAGCAAACTATCGCAAGGACAGAAAACCAAACACCACATGTTCTCACTCATAGGTGGGAATTGAACAGTGAGAACACTTGGACACAGGGTGGGGAACATCACACACTGGGGCCTGTCATGGGGTGGGGGGAGGGGGAAGTGATAGTATTAGGAGAAATACCTAATGTAAATGATGAGCTGATGGGTGCAGCAAATCAACATGGCACATGTATACATATGTAACAAAATTGCACGTTGTGCATATGTACCCTAGAACTTAAAGCATAATAAAAAAAAAAGAAAGAAAGAAAGAAAAAAAAAGATCTGGTCGTTTAAAAGTGTGTAGCACCTCCCTCTTCTCTCTTTTCCTCCTGCCCGGGCCATATGAAAATGCCTGTTCCAGCTTTGCCTTCTGCTATGAGTAAAAGCTCCCTGAGGGCTCTCCAGCCATGCTTCCTGTACAGCCGGTGGAACTGTGAGCCAATTAAACCTTTTTTTCTTAATAAATTACCAAGTCTCAGATATTTCTTTATAGCAATGTGAGAACAGACTAATCCAGGAGATCACTAAAGCAGACTTGGAGAAGCCCAGCTGGAAAGAAAAGCTATCAGCTGGAGGTGATAGCAAATCTAAATAAGCATGAGTGTAAGAACCTGAGGCGAAGAGGCAATCTAGAGTCAGGTGGAGGAGGGAGCCAGGTGAGGAAACTTGTATACATATCTATTCATCTCAGCTGAAGTTGGAGCACCAGGGTGGAGCAATCTCAGGTGAAAGCCCTCAGAGAACCTTCCTAGTGGGGTGGCTATCATCAGTTTGAATAAGGTCGAGCCTACTTTTACAATTTTTAGAAACCTCAACTTGTGACAAATAGGCGACTTTTGCATACAATATTCCTCCCAGGTTAGCTTTTGCACAGATTTCTTTGGCATTCCATCGTATATATTAGCTTCGTTCTTTAATTTATGAATTTGTATTTGCCTTGGGGTTTCTACTTTTATCTCAATGTTTTTTTCTAATATTCAACTCAGCGTCAACATGGGATATTTCTATAAGTTCTTCTCATTATTTACCAATACTTTAAAGTTTAGCCTCTGTAGCACTTCTCACCAGAGTTCTTCTAGTTGACCTGTAATCTGTTCCAACAGGTAGGAATTAAAATATACTAAATTGTGGAAAAATTTAAAATCTCCATGACATAAAATGCCTTAGTTAAGTGATAGGCTAGACATAAACACAGAGTATGTATAACTTGAGTTTTAATTCTATTTCATTCGGTAATAATTTTCTGTGTCTCTCTCTCTCTTTTTTTTTTTTTTTTAGATGGAGTCTCTGTCACCCAGGCTGGAGTGCAGTGGCACAATCTCGGCTCACTGCAACCTCTACCTCCCAGGTTCAAGCAATTCTTCTGCCTCAGCCTCCCGAGTAGCTGGGATTACAGGTATGTGCCACCATACCTGGCTAATCTTTGTATTTTTAGTAGAGATGGGGTTTCAGCATGTTGGCCAGGCTGGTATTTTCTTCAAAAGAATTAAGAAGCCCAATTGAAAAACATGATCAAGCTTTGCATATATTAATTATTCAAAGGTCTGAATTTGGAAGTAGCTAATTCAAAATCCTTTAAATCTGAAGAACTCTAAGATTGTGAAGTGGTTGCAAGGAAGAGTTAAAATTTGGTGAAACTTTCTTTTTTTTTTTTTTACCTCATTTCTCTCTGACTTTCAATAGATGAAGATTGTTCAAGTGGAATAAATGAATGACAAATAGCTAAAGATGTTCAGAAATATTACCCACACCTACACTTGGTATAAATTAAACTATAATAGTCTCAAATCTCCTATTTTGTTTTTAATAATGTGGATGTGTGTGTATACGCTTTGGTGACAGTTTTAATGGGAGGGAACATTTGGTCTTTCTGTTCTGATGCTTATTGCATTTCCAGGAAAGCATAGACTAAACTGAAGACAAATAGCCTTGGAAGAAGGAAACTCAATCCCATGTCTTCCATAGAAAATAGAACTAAATTGTCATCCACCCTAATAAAACAATACTTTGGAAATTTCGAGGGTCTGCGAGGATGATAGTAGTAACACTTATGTTTACCTCTGTCTTTTGTTGCTTTTTCCTACAATGACTCTGAAGGTTGTCTGTACTTTCAAGTTAATCCCTTCATCAGGTGCTTGTAATTTATATGTAAAACCTAGGCATATATTCATGAAACAATCAGATAGTAGCAAAAAAAAAAAAAAAAGAGGGATGCCGTTGATATCGTTAGGCTTTGTGTACCCACCCAAATCTCATCTTGAGTTGTAATCCCGATAATCCCCATGTGTCAAGGGACAGACCAGGTGGAGGTAATTGAATCATGGGTGCAGTTTACCCCAGGCTTTTCTTATGATAGTGACTGAGTTCTCACAGATCTGATGGTTTATAAGGGGCTCCTCCTGCTTTGGTCAGTACTTCCTCTTGCTACCTTGTGAAGAAGGTGTCTTGTTTCCCCCTCGCCTTCTGCTATGACTGTAAGTTTCCTGACGCTTCCCCAGTCATGCTGAACTGAGTCAGTTAAGCCTTTTTCCTTTTTAAATTACCTAGCCTCGGACAGTTCTAACAGTATGAAAATGGGCTAAGAAACAGCTATAATTCAGGTGTTGGTAAATGAGGTTGTTTTGGAAAGCTAAAGAAGCCTTCAAGGACCAGAAGATCTTTATAGTGAACTATAAGGATGCTTAGAATTTGAATAGGTAGGGAGAAGGGATTGTACATGGGACTGGGGAGGGAATGGAAATAAATACTAACCAGTACTGGTACTGTTGGGGCATTAAGAGAGGATGTGGAATGGATAGTTGAAGCTGTATTGTGACGATCTTTAAAAGGACACCTAAGCCTCCTGTTCTTCATTTTAAGGTCAGTGAGAATACTGGAAGTTTTAGGCAGCAGAATGACAAAGTGAAAATATTTTAGGGAGAGAAACTTAGGCTTATAATAATTGCCCTAACTTACTTTCCTATTAATGGTTGCTGAGAATACATAATGCCAGAGAGAGGGAAGTGGGTTGCCAGAAGACTTAATTCTTATTCAAAGAGATTTTCTTTTAAGGGGAGGAAAGTGAATTTTGAGTCAATTGCTTACGGAATTCAAGGCCATAGAGTTATGACTAAAATGTAAAGTTACAAAGAAAGTAAGTTGGTGGTTAGGACCCTCAGCCAGCTCTCTCAACTCTGCTTAGTGCTTCTTCTACTCTACTAGGTTTGGTTTAGTTGTGTCCACAACTCCCTACAGTCCTCCCACTATCCTCACCAATGTCTTAAAACTTACATGATCTTAAGCATTTACTTAACCAATTCTAGGAAGACCAATTTAGCAAGACCTTTTATGCCCATGTCTTCAGTTTGGTATTTCTGTCAGAAAGTGAATACATTTAAGCTACCACAAATATCTAGTTCCAGGATTTAATAGTAAAGGCTGGAATCTTCTGTTTTCTTAAAAATCCAAAATAATTTATAATGATCTTTGCCTAAAGAGTAATAATAAAGCAGTTAAAGCACTATGGTGTTTTAAAATATGTGATCTCATTTGATTCTCGTTATGGTCCTCTGTGGCAGGCAGATCAAATATTAGTGTCACCGGGAGGAAACAAATCCAGAATGCTTGTTTTGTTAAGCAGCTGTAGTGAAGAGTGGAACAAGGACCTGTGATTCCTCATTTTATGTGTGTCAGACTCTTTTGCAAGTAGCCTATTAGTTATACGTTATATTTGGCTTTGTTTAAATTGTACATATGCTTTCCTTCCTTCATCGTAAAACTGAGGTTATATTTATTTCCTTGATTTCAAGGATTGCATAAATCATAAATATTACATAAGTAAGTTAAATGCAAATTCTGTATAGATATATCTCACTGTTATTGCTATTTCCCAATCAAATAATTTTGAAAGGAGAATCTCTTGAAGGAGGTAGAATTTTCTTTAGAAAGTAGACAGTAGATTTTTCTGGGAACCTGTCATAGAGACAAAGACATCAGAAAGGAACTTTAAAGTAAGGAACATAAATATTATAAACAATTTTAAGGCCCCAAACCAATTTTGGAAATCATTTTTACCTGAGATTTTTAAAAAGACACAAGTTTGCCGTGTAAGAAGAATCATTTTGTAAAGGTCTTGTCTGTTTGATATATTTTTTTTTTTTTGGTTCAGAGAGAAAATGGTTATTTCATCTCATAGTTGACCTCACATATAACAGACTAGAAGGCTGTCTAAAATAGTGTAATTTAAAAGTTACCTTCCACCCCAATAGGAATATGTATAGACATATAAACACGCACAGACATATAAGCTCTTTAATTCTGGCTGCTTCATTATCATCTATCCATACATCTGTCTTTTTATCATCATGTAAAGTTTGCACTTGGACTATCGCAAGCTGTAAAAGCTACTACTAGAGAGTTGGCATTTTAAGTTTCAAAGTTATTTAATTATTTACATATAAGTGTAAACACTTAAAATATTAATGGAGATAGTACTCTCATATGTGTATGAAAATTGCTGTAATCAGAAGACAGTTAAGAAGTACTAAAGGAGCCATGTTTGATGAGTTGGACAGAGATTTCATAACATTTAGGGAGAAGCTAGCCTTGCTTCTAACGTCTTATGTAATTGTGAGTCCTTTCTTTCAATTTGGCCATTATTGACAACTAATGCTTTCTGTTGTAATCCTGTATTCAATAACTAAGTATATGTATGTGTTATATTTTATATTTGTGATTGATATATAAACACAAACAACTTATATATATCTAGCCTGAGAAGTTAGCCACCATCACTGTATGTCATTTGATATGAGAAGAATATATATTGAAGTATATTATTTATCTGGAAATAGGAAATGTACCATTGACTTTGTTCTCAGAAGGCATACAAGAAAAGAGATGATCTGGAAAGAAAGATGTTGAGGTTTTTTTTCTTCCTCTCTTGACAGATAGCTGGTCCTTAAGTAACCCGTAGATTTTGGAGTGTGTCTTCTGACCTCAATAAATGAAACTTCTGCAGGGATTTTGTGAGAAATATATTTATTTTTTATATCGTATTTCTGTATCTTCAAGCTAAAACCTAGCAGTACTTCTCACTTAAATATTTCTCAGGCTCACCTTAATGTTACCTAAGTCCCATTTTAGCTCAGTTTTCTTCAAAGTTATGTAGCTGTTAGTCAACCAAAGTGTACTTTTCAGTTGCATACAGAGACACTTGGAATCAGATGTCTTTCAATCTGAGAAACATTAGTTTCCCTGAGGTGTGAACTTTGTCACAAATAGGAAGCAGAGACACAAATGTGACCTTAAGGACCTGGTTTTGCTAAGGAGAGATTTTCCTGAAGACTCATAAGAGGCATTCCTCATGTTTATGTATTGCTTTCAAGTTCCACAAAAAGATGGTTATGTAGATTGTCTTACTTTTTACTTACATGTAAAGTATCACCTGAGAGAATTATTTGGTTTTGCAGCTAAGGAAATTGAAGTTCAAATGTACCATGCTAAGAGTTGTTTAGCTGAAAGGTGGCACCATTAGAGTTCACACTGAGTCTTCTGATACTGTGTCCAGTATTTTCTCTGAAGGTTTTCACTGTATGACCCACCAGTGCTTGTCAAAGTGTTTTATGTTAAAATGATTATTTTCAGGTCAACTTGTTACATGTGATATGTAAGCTTTACCCATATTAGAAAGTCAACAAAAATTGTTTAGTGTTAATTAAGAAATGGGGTCAAAGACTTTTGGGTGCTATGTAGGGAAAGTATGTTTCTTTCATGCCCAGGTGGACAATATTGAGAAGCAGCTTCATTAAGAAAAGCAGCTCTGGGCCCCTGCTGCCAGACTCAAGTCAAGAGTCAGGAATGTGGAGACTGAGACATTGCTGGGGGAGCCGATAATACCCTGAAAAGCCTGAAAGAATTAGCAGGCGGAGTGTGAGAAAATAGTCGGTGGGATGATCAATTAATTCACTCACCTTTCTCTGTTTTAGTCTCATATCAGGCAAAAAAGGTTGCGCATTTTGGTTGCAGTGATTTGTTTTCTTGTAAAATTTTCTGAAGTTTTACACTGTTTAAAATGCGTTTAAATTTTAGGATGGTATTTGATATTGACTTTGATGGAATTAGCCGACATTCTGTAGCATTGTTTTACATAATTTTAGTGGATTTCTAACTCATGAAAATAATTGGTAAGTTTAATTTTCAATGATTTTCTTTAAATTCATAGATTAAATCATAAAGTATAATTAATCAAATAAGCAATATTTTGTTAATAGGTAATTGTCTTTTGTGAGCACAAAAGTATGTCTTATGGCACATTGCTACATACTGGCATTATACTAAGAGAAATAAAACAGGCACAGAAAAACAAGTACTACATGATTTCACTTATACATGGAGTCTTGAAAAGTTGACATAGAAGCAGAGAGTAGAATGGTGGTAACCAGCAGCTGGGGGTGAGGTAGGATTGGGGTGATGTTGGTCAAAGGATACAATCAGTGAGATAGGAAGAATAAGTTGAAGAGATCCATTATACAACATAGAGACCATAGTTTTTATAATAATAACATTATACTCTTAAAAATTGCTAAGAGTAGATTTTTAAGCCTTATCACATGCCATTCCACAATGTATACATGTTTCAAAACATCATGTTGTACCCAAATATATTACTTTTAGTTTTTCAAAGATTTTATTTGCATTAGAAAACTAGAAAAATAGGATGGATTTCACATTAGTTACATGACATGGTTGAATTATTACCCTTTCAACTACACAAAGCCAGAGCACACAGCTTTGCATTTGACTGAATGAGGAAAGCCAGTTTTTTCACAGATAAAGGATACTTAAATAATGTGATGGAAGATCTTTTATTGAAAGCCGTTTCTCATTCTTCAAAAAGTGAAACTTGGTGACAGTTTTTGGGTGGTGCTTGTATTTGAACTCAGCTAAGATGAAATATTCGATTACTAATCAAAAGCCAAACAACTACGTTATTGATAGTAAACCTAAAATGCACTGAGCTCCCTTAGAAGCAGAAACTGATTCAAGAAGGCTGGGGCTTTTTTATGAGGTTGTTAAATAGTGTGGTATCTAAATACAGGTCAGTTAATGAAGTAAAGAAATTGCATGTCTGAATAAAAAGTTTAGACTTTATTTTGTAATGGGGAGTTACTGAAAGCTTTCAAGGCATGTTTTAGAAGATCCTGGCTTTGTATGAAACAGAATGTAGAAGGAGAAAAATAGAAGCAGGGAGACAATTTGGAGACTGCAGCAATGGCACGTGAGGATGGGAAATCAGGAGGCCCTAAAGTAAAGTAAGATAGTGGTGATAAGAATAAAGAGAGAGGAAATGGATGTGATAGTTATTATGAAGGCAGAATGAATATTGATTACATGTTTCCAAACCAGGGAAAGTGAAGTGTTAAGTGTGTGAAAATGTTTTCAGCATAGGGACTCAGGGGCATGGTGTCTCCATGAAAGAAGAAATATATTGAGTTCAGTTAAAATTGTGGGACTGACCTTGAGAGAGAAATAAGAGCTGTAAATAGATATGTAGAACTTGTCAACACCAAGGGAGTATTTGAAGTCATGAGTCTAGATGAGACTGACAAAGGAGAAAGCATTGAAAGAAGAGAAGAAATCTATAGACTGTATACTTAGATTGGTGCCAGGAGACAGAGAAGATGGGTGGGGATGGGAGCAGAAGAGCCTCTAGTGAACCAGAAGTAAGAGTTTTGATACAAGAAAACTGTTGGCACAGTTGAAGGCTGTATAAAAAGGTGAAATGAGCAAAAGACAATGAACATATTTGATGGCTAGAAGATCATTGCTGGCCTTGTCAGAGCAGTTTTAGCAGAGTAGATAAGAATACATGTTGGATTTTAGGAAAAGGAGAAAAATATATAGGAAGTTAACAGCTTATATTCTTTTTGGCAGAGAAAAGAAGCCAATAAGATTATAGTTTATGGGAAAAATAGTTAAAAAATGAAAGGTTATTGCTTAAGAATGAATATGCATATGTTTATAAGCTAAGGGCAAATGTCCAGTGAGGGGCGAAGAGATCATTCATGAGCAAGGTCCCAGAGAAGGTGGGGAAAGGTTACATCTAGGGCATATTTGGAAATATTATCTTTTTTTCCTCTAAAATGTAAGACAATACAGAAGATTGGGTTTAGGTAGGGGAATGTTGGCTTGTTCTTGCCTGATGATCTAAAACTTCACAATAAAATATGCAATACATGGAAAATGGATTTTATTTTTTCTGAATTTACTCTTAATATTCTTCAATAATGTGAGGTAAAATGTTAATAGAATAAGTTAATAGATCAATTACATGGTTTAATATTAGTTGTTATTAAGTAGATGTCTCTAAATTTTAGTAAGTATATGCATTTTTTAAAAGTCATACATCAGAACATGACTAGTAGTATAAAATAAAATGAAGGTAGATCAACTTTACTCATTTATTGGTGAGATTTCTGGTTAATAAATTTGAGTAATGAGTTGTGATTATTATTAAAACACACTTAAGTTACGATGTTTTCGTAGTTCCCCAGCCTGTCGTCATTTGCTTGAACTGCCCTCACCACTGACTCTCTGACATTTCCCCTTAAATATCTCAAAGGCCCCTCAAAATCAACCCATCCTTTGCTAAACTCACCATATGCCCTCTGTGGATAACAGCCTCCAAGCTGGCCCCGAATAATTTTTATTTCTTGGTGTCCACCCATTTGCGTAGCCTCACCCCACCACACATATTATACTGAGGTTGGTCACATAATACCATATGACAGAGGTAATGGTATGCCACTCCTAATACTAGTTTAAATGTTCTGCAGCTTCCATCTTGAATATTTTCTCTTGCTCGTATTCTCTCTCTTTTGAACTTCTTGTCTGAGGGTAAGCAAACTGCTGTGTCATGAGCAGTCCTAGGGAGAAGCATATGTTGCAAGAAACTGAGTCCCCAAGCCAATAGCTAATGGGGAAGTGAGACCTGCCAAAAATCACATTAGTGAGCTTGGAAATGTATTCTTCAGTTACAATAGAACCTTGAGATAACTGCAGCACTGGGTGGTAGTTTGGTTGCAGCCTTGTAAGGGACACTTGACCAAAACCGTGCAGCTAATCTCCCATATTTCTGACCCTCAGTAAATCTGTGAGATGATAACTGTGTGCTTATTGTTTTAAGCTGCTAAATTTTGGAGTAATTTGATATGAAGCAGTAGAGAACTAATAAACCTCGGCTCCAGTTTTCTTCTCAGGTTTCTTTTTTTTTTTTTTTTTTTCACAGTATATGCAAAGCTTTATTTCATTAGTCTCTGAGGCTTAGCCTGTAATAACTTTATTAAATCATTTGAATATTACTCTGAATGAGTCAGATTGACATGGGTGAATTTACCAGTTGTTAAATTATTAGATGTTATTACAAAATAAATTAATGTTTGTAACTTTATCTTCCATACACGAATGAGTCTTTTTTTAAGGAAATCACAACTCACAATAAAATAATGTTTACGTGTTTCTTTAAAAGTATACTTTGGTCATAATAGATATAGTAACTGTGAATGTGTAATCCCTTGGCAAAATACAGTATGGATTATTGGATTAAGTTCAAAGGAAACAATTTAAAAATCAAAAGTACATAATTTTATGATTTACTTTAAAATTTCGTATAGATGGTATCTAGCTATGTTGCCTGGGCTGGTTTTGAACTCGTGGTTACTTTTTTTTTTTTTAATTATACTTTAGATTTTAGGGTACATGTGCACAACGTGCAGGTATGTTACATATGTATCCATGTGCCATGTTGATTTCCTGCACCCATTAGCTCGTCATTTAGCATTAGGTATATCTCCTAATGCTGTCCCCGCCCCCCCCACCCCCCACCCCACAACAGTACCCGGAATGTGATGTTCCCCTTCCTGTGTCCATGAGTTCTCATTGTTCAATTCCCACCTATGAGTGAGAACATGCGGTGTTTGGTTTTTTGTCCTTGCGATAGTTTACTGAGAATGATGTTTTCCAGTTTCATCCATGTCCCTACAAAGGACATGAACTCATCATTTTTTATGGCTGCATAGTATTCCATGGTGTATATGTGCCACATTTTCTTAATCCAGTCTATTGTTGTTGGACATTTGGGTTGGTTCCAAGTCTTTGCTATTGTGAATAGTGCCGCAATAAACATACGTGTGCATGTGTCTTTATAGCAGCATGATTTATACTCCTTTGGGTATATACCCAGTGATGGGATGGCTGGGTCAAATGGTATTTCTAGTTCTATATCCCTGAGGAATCACCACACTGACTTCCACAATGGTTGAACTAGTTTACAGTCCCACCAACAGTGTAAAAGTGTTCCTATTTCTCCGCATCCTCTCCAGCACCTGTGTAAAGAGAGAAGAATCAAATAGATGCAATAAAAAATGAAAAAGGGGATATCACCACCGATCCCACAGAAATACAATCTACCATCAGAGAATACTACAAACACCTCTATGTAAATAAACTAGGAAATCTAGAAGAAATGGATAAATTCCTCGACAAATACACCCTCCCAAGACTAAACCAGGAAGAAGTCGAATCTCTGAATAGACAAATAACAGGTTCTGAAATTGTGGCAATAATCAATAGCTTACCAACCAAAAAGAGTCCAGGACTGGATGGATTCACAGCTGAATTCTACCAGAGGTACAAGGAGGAACTGGTACCATTCCTTCTGAAACTATTCCAATCGATAGAAAAAGAGGGAATCCTCCCTAACACATTTTATGAAGCCAGCATCATCCTGATACCAAAGCCAGGCAGAGACACAACCAAAAAAGAGAATTTTAGACTAATATCCTTGATGAACATTGATGCAAAAATCCTCAATAAAATACTGGCAAACCGAATCCAGCAGCACATCAAAAAGCTTATCCACCATGATCAAGTGGGCTTCATCCCTGGGATGCAAGGCTGGTTCAACACACGCAAATCAATAAATGTAATCCAGCATATAAACAGAACCAAAGACAAAAACCACATGATTATCTCAATAGATGCAGAAAAGGCTTTTGACAAAATTCAACAACCCTTCATGCTAAAAACTCTCAATAAATTAGGTATTGATGGGATGTATCTCAAAATAATAAGAGCTATATACGACAAACCCACAGCCAATATCATACTGAATGGGCAAAAACTGGAAGCATTCCCTCTGAAAACTGGCACAAGACAGGGATGCCCTCTCTCACCGCTCCTATTCAACATAGTGCTGGAAGTTCTGGCCAGAGCAATCAGGCAGGAGAAGGAAATAAAGGGTATTCAATTAGGAAAAGAGGAAGTCAAACTGTCCCTGTTTGCAGATGACATGATTGTATATCTAGAAAATCCCATTGTCTCAGCCCAAAATCTCCTCAAGCTGATTAGCAACTTCAGCAAAGTCTCAGGATACAAAATCAATGTACAAAAATCACAAGCATTCTTGTACACCAATCACAGACAAACAGAGAGCCAAATCATAAGTGAACTCCCATTCACAATTGCTTCAAAGAGAATAAAATACCTAGGAATCCAACTTACAAGGGATGTGAAGGACCTCTTCAAGGAGAACTACAAACCACTGCTCAACGAAATCAAAGAGGATACAAACAAATGGAAGAACATTCCATGCTCATGGGTTGGAAGAATCAATATCGTGAAAATGGCCATACTGCCCAAAGTAATTTATAGATTCAATGCCATCCCCATCAAGCTACCAATGACTTTCTTCACAGAATTGGAAAAAACTACTTTAAAGTTCATATGGAACCAAAAAAGAGCCCGCATTGCCAAGTCAATCCTAAGCCAAAAGAACAAAGCTGGAGGCATCACGCTACCTGACTTCAAACTATACTACAAGGCTACAGTAACCAAAACAGCATGGTACTGGTACCACAACAGAGATATAGATCAATGGAACAGAACAGAGCCCTCAGAAATGATGCCACATATCTACAACTATTTGATCTTTGACAAACCTGACAAAAACAAGAAATGGGGAAAGGATTCCCTATTTAATAAATGGTGCTGGGAAAACTGGCTAGCCATATGTAGAAAGCTGAAAATGGATCCCTTCCTTACACCTTATACAAAAATTAATTCAAGATGGATTAAAGACTTAAATGTTAGACCTAAAACCATTAAAATCCTACAAGAAAACCTAGGCAATACCATTCAGGCCATAGGCATGGGCAAGGACTTCATGTCTAAAACACCAAAAGCAATGGCAACAAAAGCCAAAATCGACAAATGGGATCTCATTAAACTAAAGAGCTTCTGCACAGCAAAAGAAACTACCATCAGAGTGAACAGGCAACCTACAGAATGGGAGAAAATTTTTGCAACCTACTCATCTGACAAAGGGCTAATATCCAGAATCTACAATGAACTCAAACAAATTTACAAGAAAAAAACAAACAACCCCATCAAAAAGTGGGCAGAGGACATGAACAGACACTTCTCAAAAGAAGACATTTATGCAGCCAGAAAACACATGAAGAAATGCTCATCATCACTGGCCATCAGAGAAATGCAAATCAAAACCACAGTGAGATACCATCTCACACCAGTTAGAATGGTCATCATTCTTCTCAGGTTTCTAATCTCAGTGAAATTGCACCAACATCTGCCCATTCCCACAAGCCAAGATCCTAAGAGTCATCCAGGATACCACTTTCTCCTTCGTTCTCCAAGTCAATTATAGTTATACCTTGGTATCCATGGTGGATTGATTCCAGGAGCTCCCTTAGATACCAAAATCTGCAGATGTGCAAGTTCCTGATATAAATGAAATAGTGTTTGCATATAACCTATGCATATCCTCCTGTATACTTTTAATCAACTCTAGATTGCTTATAATACCTAATATGATGTAAATACTATATAAGTAGTTATACTGTATTATTTAGGAAATAATTACAAGAAAAAGTCTGTACATGTTCGTTACAGACATAATTTTTTAAAAATATTTTTAATCAGCTGGGCATGGTGGTTCATAGCTGTAATCCCAGCACTTTGGGAGGCCGAGGCAGGCGGATCACGTGAGGTCAGGAGTTTGAGACCAGCCTGGCTAACATGGTGAAACCCTGTCTCTACCAAAAAAAAATTAGCCAGATGTTGTTGTGCCCTCCTGTAGTTCCAGCTACTCAGGAGGCTGATGTGGGAGAATCACTTGAACCTGGGAGATGGCGGTTGCAGTGGGCCAAGATTGTACCACCGCACTCCAGCCTGGCTGACAGAGCAAGACTCCATCTCAAGATTTGCCTAGGGTTGGTGATAGGAACTGTGAAAAAGAAAGCAGGGTGAGATAGAAAGTAGTACTGCTAGGGTCTCATTTATGCAGGAGGTCCAGGGACGGCATCTACAGCAAAGTGTCACATGAAGAGAATCTGAAGGCATTCTGAAAAAATTCATGACATCCATGTGGATGTTACAGAGGAGTGGGCACCACTACAGATAGTGAGCATCACGAGTGCCAAGACCATGAGGTAGAAGCATGCTTGATGTGTTCATGGAACAGCAAGGAGGTCATTGTTGCTGGGGCTGCAGGAGTGAGGAGGAGTGTAGGAGGGAATGATATTTGAGAGATAGTGGATGACCTTATAGAAAAGATTTTTGGATTTTACTCTACATTAGTTGGGAGGCCATTGAAATGTCTTGATTACAGGAACGACAAAATCAGGTACAGGTTTCAACAGGATCAGGATGGATATGGTGTTGAACACAGTGTGAGGGAGAACTGGGAGTGCAAGAGAGAGCAGGAAAAAATGATGGTAATGTAGACTAGAGTGGTGGAATTAGAGGTGGTCTGACATGGCCAAATTTTAGATATGCTTTGAAGGCAGCATGGACAATTAGCTGATAGATTTGATGTGGGTGTGATAGAAAATGAGGAATCAAAGGTGTTTTCACATGATGTTGTGATGCTGTCATGGACCTGAGAGGTGGCTGTGTCAGTTTATTTCCCAATTCTTACGTCCCCTGACCATCACTCCTCCCTACAAACCACCATCCCGTTCCTCACTTATTCCAGGTAACTTGCCAGAACTCCTGAGCGGATTCTTTAGGGCCCATTCAAAAATGACTGTTCTGGTAATATTGGTCAGAAACTCTGACAATGTTGATTTTTGAGGTTAAGCTAGATTGACTCATATCCGAAGTTATATTAGACACTATATTCTAATATACCGTATTCTGCATAAGTGATGAGAGCTATAGTAGTTCATAAATATTGAATACTTTACATGGATTTTTTTTTAACTCGTTACAGCAACCCTGTGAAGTAGCTGCTGTTA
This sequence comes from Hylobates moloch, assembly GCF_009828535.3. Lineage (NCBI taxonomy): Eukaryota > Metazoa > Chordata > Mammalia > Primates > Hylobatidae > Hylobates > Hylobates moloch. The sequence goes on along the minus strand of NW_026652277.1, from coordinate 87,636,291 downwards.
TTATGATAGTTTTTACAGTCAAGAAAACTGAGTTTGAAAAGTTAAAGTAGTTAGTTTTCACTCACACAGTAACTATGTGGTGGGAACAGAGATTGTATGTAATTCTGCCTTCTTCCAAAAGTGCTCTCTGGTAGAACTACATTCCAATGACCTATCCTTTATAAAGTGAGTCTTATTTTTAACACGATCAGTTATACTGATAGTGAAATTATCTCTGTCTCATTTTGAAATAATTTTACTAATGTTATACATTTGAGGAGTAAGATACCAATTGACAAAACGTAGTGATAATTTGCTAATAGTGCCTACATAGATGGTATAATTGCTTTCTATACACTAAATGAATTCAAGCTCTGCAGTAACGGTTGGTGGGAATATAAATTGTATGGCTATTAAGGAAAACAGTATGAGGATTCCTTAAAAAATTAAAAACAGAACTACCATATGATTCAATAGTCCTTTTCCTAGATTTATATCCAAAGGAAATTAAATCAGTTGGTCAAGAGATATCTCATATTCATTGCAATATGATTCATAATAGCAAAGATGTGAAATCATCATTGGATGAATGGATTAAAAATTTTATATATGTATAAAATTTTTAATTAGTTTTATATATTTTTATATATTATATGTTTAAAATTATAAATTTATATAATTTTATATAATTTTTAATTATATATATATACACACACACAATATCGCCCAGCCTTAAAAACATACTACTAATCGGCTTTAAGAAAAGAAGAAAATTCTGTCGTTTCTGACACCATGGAAGAACCTCGACATTACGTTAGGTGAAATAATTCAGGTACAGAAGAATACTACAGTATCTCACTTATATATGGAATGTAAAAATGTTGAACTCAAAAGTAGAGTATGGAATGGTGGTTACCAAGGCTTGAGAGAGAGGGGTAAAGATTGATCAAAGGATGCAAAATTTCAGTTAAGAGGAAGGAGTACAAGAGATTTATTGTATGTCATGGTGACTATAATTAATAACAATGTATTTTTTTCTTGACAATTGCTAAGAGTAGATTTTGTTTATGGGCACCAAGGTTGATTCCAATTCTTTGCTATTGTGAGTAGTGCTGCCATGAACATGCAAATGCATGTGTCTTTTTGGTAGAATGATTTGTTTTCTTTTGGATATATACCCAGTAATGGGATTGCTGGGTCAAATGGTAGTTCTAAGTTCTTTGAGAAATCTACAAATTGCTTTCCGTGGTAGCCAAACTAATTTACACTCCCATTAACTGTGTCTAAGTATTCCCTTTTCTCCATGGCCTCACCAGCATCTGTTGTTTTTTTGACTTTTTAGTAATAGCCATTCTGACTGGTGTAAGGAGGTATGTCATTGTGGTTTGATTTGCATTTCTCTCATGATTAGTAAAATGAAGCATTTTTCCTGTTTGTCAGCCATGTATATGTCTTCTTTTGAGAAGTGTCTGTTCATTTCTTTTGCCCATTTTTAAATGAGGTTATTCGTTTTTTGCTTGTTCAATTGTTTAAATTCTTTATCGATGCTGGATATTAGACCTTTGTTGAATGCGTAGTTCTGAGAATATTTTCTCTCCTTCTGTAGGTTGTCTGTTTACTCTTTTGATAGTTTATTTTGCTATGCAGAAACTCTAGTTTAATTGGGCCTCATTTGTCAATTTTTGCTTTTGTTGTACTTGTTTTTGATGACATTGTCATAAATTCTTTCCTAAGGTCAATGTTTAAAATAGTGTTTCCTAGGTTTTCTTCTAAAAGTCTTATAGTTTGAGGGTTTACATTTAAATCTTTAATCTATCTTAAGTTAATATTTGTATATGGTGAGAGAAAGGGGTCCAGTTTAATTCTTTTGCATATGACTAGCCAGCTATCCCAGCACTATTTATTGAATAGGGAGTACTTTCCTCATTGCTTATTTTTGTCGACTTTGTTCAAGATCAGATGGCTGTAGGTGTGTGGCTTTATTTCTGGGTTCTCATTCTGTCCCATTGGTCTATGTGTTATATCAGTATCATGCTGTTTTGGTTACTGTTGCCTTATAGCGTAGTTTTTATTTTATTTTACTTTAAATTCTGGGATACATGTGCAGAATGTGCAGGTTTGTTACATAGGTATACGTGTGCCATGGTGTTTTGCTGTGCCTATTGACTTGTCTTAACTTTCCTTCCCTTGCCCTCCACCCCCCTAGAGGCCCTGGTGTGTGTTGTTCCCCTCCATGTGTCCATGTGTTCTCATGCCTCAACTCCCACATATGAATGAGAACATGAGGTGTTTGGTTTTCTGTTCCTGTGTTAGTTTGCTGCAGATGATGGCTTCCAGCTGCATCCGTGTCCCTGCAAAGGACATGATCTCATTTCTTTTTATGGCTGCAGCCTTATAGTATAGTTTGAGTCAGATATTGTGATGCCTCTGACTTTGTTCTTTATGCTTAGAACTGCTTTGTCTATTGGGGCTCTTTATTGGTTCCATTTGAATTTTGGAATAGTATTTTTCTAATTCTGTGAAGAATGGCGTTGGTAGTTTGATAGGCATAGTGTTCAATCTGTAGATTGCTTTGAGCAGTATGGCCACTTAATGATATTAATCTAATCCATGAACATGGAATGTTTTTCCCTTTGTTTGTATCATCTCTGAATTCTTTCAGCAGTATTTTGTAGTTATCCTTGTAGTGACCTTTCACCTCCTTGGTGAGATGTCTTCCTAGATACTTTATATTGTGTGTGTGTGGCTATTGTAAATGGGATTGCATTCTTGATTTGGCTCTCATCTTCAACACTATTGTTGAATAGAAATGCTACTGATTTTTCTACATTCATTTTTGTACACTGAAACTTTACTGAAGTTTATGAGTTTTAGGAGACTTTTTGGTATAATCTTTAGGGTTTTCTAGGTATAGAATCATATCATTGATGAAGAGAGATATTATGACTTATTCTTTTACTATTTGGATGCCTTTTATTTCTTTCTCTTGACTGATTGCTCTGGCTAGTACTTCCACTACTATGTTGAATAGAAGTGGAGAGAGTGGTCATTTTTGTCTTGTTCCAGTTCTCAAGCTTTTGACCATTTAGTATTATGTTGGCTGTGGGTTTGTCATAGATGGCTCATTATTTTGAGGTATGTTCCTTTAATGCCTAGTTTCTTGAGTGTTTTCATCATGAAGGGATGTTGAATTTTATTGAAGTATTTTTATGTGTCTTAGGCGGATCTTATGGTTTTGTTTTTAATTCTGTTTATGTGATGAATCACATTTATTGACACATATGTTGAACCAACTTTGCATCCCAGGAGTTACGTCTACTTGATCATTGTGAATTAACTCTTTCATGTGCTGCTAGATTGAGTTTGCTGGTATTTTGTTGAAGATTTTTGTGTCAACGTTCATCAGGGGTATTGGCCTGTCATTTTCTTTTTTGTTCTGTCTTTGCTCAATTTTGGTGTTGGAGTGATGCTGGCTTCATGGAATGAGTTAGGGAGGAATCCTTCCTGAATTGTTTGGAATAGTTTCATCAGAATTTGTACTAGCTCTTCTTTGTATATCTGGTAGAATTTAGCTGTGAATCCGTCTGATCCAGGGCTTTTTTTGGTTGGTAGGTTTTTTTTAAATTGATTCATTTTTGGAACTTGATATTGGTCTGTTTAAGGTTTCACTTCTTTTTCCTGATTCAATCTTGAGAGGTTGTGTGTTTCCAGGAGTGTTTTACTAGATTTTCTAGTTGTGTGCATTGAGGTCTTCATCACAACATGAAGATCTTTTGTATTTCTGTGGGATCAGTTATAATGTCACCTTTGTTGTTTCTGATTGTGCTTATTTGGATCTTCTCTTTTTCCTTTGTTAATCTAGTTAGTAGTCTGTTGATCTTGTTTATCCTTTCAAATAACCAACTTTTGGTTTCATTGATTCTTTGTATGAATTTGAGTCTCAATTTCTTTCAGTTCCACTGGGATTTTAGTTATTTCTTTTCTTATGCTGGCTTTGGTTGGTTGGTCTTGTTCTCCTAGTTCCTCTAGGTATGATGTTAGTGCATTAATTTGAGATCTCTCTAACTTTTTGAGGTAGGCATTTAGTGCTATAAAGTTTCTTCTTAACACTGCTTTTGCTGCATTCCAGATTTTGGTATGTTATGACTCTATTTTCATTTATTTCAAGGAATTTTTCATTTGTGACTTCATTGTTTACCCAAAAATCATATATGAGCAAGTTGTTTAATTTCCTTGTAATTGTGTGGTTTGAGAGATCTTCTTACTATTAATTTCTACTTCTATTCAACCAGGATCTGAAAGTATGCATGGTATGGTTTGACTTTTTAAAATTTATTGAGACTTGCTTTATGGCCAAGCATGTGGTCAATCTTGGGGATATGTTCCATGTGCACATGAGAAAAGTACATTCTGTAGTTGATAGGTGGAGTATTCTGTACATGTGTATTAGGTCCAATTGGTCAAGTGTTGCATTTAAGTCCAGAATTTCTTTATCAATTTTCTGCCTTGATTTTTCTAATGTTCTCAGAGGGAGTATTGAAGTCTCGCACTACTATTGTGTGGCAGTCAAAATCTTTTCATATGTCTAGAAGTTCTTGTTTTATGAATATATGTGTTCTAATTTTGAGCATGTATATATTTAGGATAGTTAAGTCTTGTTGAATTGAACCCTTTATCATTACGTAATGCCCTTCTTTGTCCTTTTTTACTGTTGTTGGTTTAATGTCTATTTTATCTGATAGAATAGACATCCCTATTCTTTTTTGCTTTTTAGTTTATGTGGTAGATCTTTCTCCAATCCTTTTCTTTGAGCCTATGAATGTCATTATGTGTGAGATGGGTCTCTTGAAGACAGCAGATGGATGGGTCTTGCTTTTTTATCCAAATTGCCACTTGGTGCCTTTTAAGTGGGATATTTATATCATTTACACTGAAGCTTCATATTGATATGTAAGGTTTTGAACCTACTGTGAAGTCGTTAGCTGGTTGCTTTGTAGTTTCTATTGTGTGGTTGCTTTATAGAGTCTGTGGGATATGTACTCAAGTGTGACAAACCATAATTTGGAGAAGTAAACAACTAACTGCTGTGTATCTACTAACTGGTTTAAGAAATAAAGCTTTACTTTTTGTTTAAAAGAAGATCCATAGTAATGTACTAAGAACAGACTGTAACGTTGCTCTATTGTCTAAATGTTTATTCCCAAAAAATCTAATTTGCATAAGAACTTATACGCTCATCATGGATACTAATATGGAAATAGCTGTTCCATTTGTGAGTCACGAACATTGAGTAATGTGACATTTCCCATTTGAACACCTATTTTCTAAATTGTTATGTTGTCTTAAACTTATGCTGGTGTAACCTACATTATGAGCTATAAAAACACTATCAGTCAGGTATTTTTATAGAGAAAATGAAGTTCAGAGGTCAAAATAAGAGAAATGCCTGTGTCTTTTTATATTTCTTAGATGTTTAATTTTCTCAACTTTTTAAAAATTTAGGATTTGTGCTATTACATTATCAAAATAATGATAGAAATTCTACTAGTCTAATAGTCCATTTGCCTTTTTTAAATTATAAAATAATGTTTCACAGGTATTTTAAACTTCTTGGAAGAAAATCACTATTACTTTAATAATGATAATCGCTACTATATTTGTGGCATTATTTTTCTTTTCAGGATATGAAGAAAATGTTTGGGAAAGTAGAACTGTCTATACTATTTATCATATAAAATTAGCAAGAGATGCTGTTACTTTTCAAAAATCCATTGATAGAATAGTTAAAAGCATTTTCTGATTTTAAAGAAATTGAGGACTTTCATTAATAACTCTAGTCACATTTTTTTAAAGCAAACCGGCTTTTCTGTTTCAGTCCTAATATTTCTCTAATGTAATCAAATGTCAAATCCCGACAAATTATACTTTTAAAAAGTCAACTTAGGCATAATGAGTTCTAATATTCTTTTTCTGGGTTTGAGTACTTGTAATTCCATGAAGTAAAAGAAAGCAGTCCAGGTGGTACAAAATTGGCCTTAGGGGTTATATTCCAATATTGCAGATTTTCGCTCCTTTGACTCCTCTTCTCCAAGTTTGACATACATGGAAAAATTCCTTTTAGTTGGGTCTGGGTTGACTTCCACTACTCATTTCTCAAAGATCGTTTCTTGGTGGATTGCAGTATTTAACTATTTCGAAGACCAAGGTTTGACTAGTGTATTTTAGGGAAATTCATTATCTCTGTAAGTTCCAGAAGAAAAGCTGAAATACAGATCCTACATTTACAACTTTTTCTTCTTTTGATTTATCTCAAGAGAATGACACAGAAATGGAAGGGTATTCAGTTGCACTAGCATAAGATTTCAGTGAAAGGTGAATATATGCAAAACATGAGGACTTTTTGTGCATCCTTTTTTATTATACTGTTCTAATCCATGTTCTGTAATAACAATACCTGAGGCTGGTAATTTATAAGAACAGAAATTTATTTCTCATTTTCTAGAGGCTTGGAAGCCTAAGATCAAATGCCAACAGGCTCAATGTCTGGTGAGGGCCTGGTTTCTGCTTCCAAAATGGTGCCTCATTGCTGCATACTTGAGAGAGGACAAACACTGTGTCTTCATATAGCAGAAGAGCAAAAGGGCCTATGCTGGTTATCTCTGCCCCTTATAAAGGTCACACCTCTTAATACCATCACATTGGTGATAAAGTTTCAAAACTTGAATTTTGGGGGACATTTAGACCATAGAATATATTCATGCCATAAAATTTAGATGTGTAAGAAATGACTCTCTATAACTCAAAAAGGACTGTAGAGTCTTAAGGAGTATGTATTGTTGTGTACATCTATATAGCTCACACTTATGTAACACTATGTGCCAGGCACTATTCTAATGGTTTGCATATATTGCCTTATTTAATACCCATGCTAACCCTATAAGGCAAATACTGTTGTTATCCCCAGGGCAGAAAACTGAAGTCAGGATCTGCTTAATGCACGCAGTGACCTGTGCAACTTTAGGACGTCTGAGAGGTACTGCATTTGGTTTAATGCTCGCTGTCACTTTCTTGAAATTTTTAATAATTTTGAACAAGAAGCTCTGAATTTTCATTTTGTAGCAGGCTCTGCAAATTATGTAGCTGATGGAGGAACTGAGAGATTAATTTTCCCCGTGGTCACATAGCAAGTGGTCTGATTCCAGACTTCATGTCCTTAACCATACACTATACAGGTGATTAAGAATGATGATTTATATTCCATGACCATCTACTGAAGTTCAACTGAATATCTTCTCACTGAACCTACACAGTGAGACTTCATGGCAAAATAGTTATTATTTCCATTAAACAGATTAAGAAACTGATAGAGTAGGAAGTTAACCGACTCAAGGAAGGCCAAACCCCCACTGTGGTACTAACACCAAAGAATATTTCTTATCAGACTCTCATTTTTCATGGAAAACCCTATTAAGCCTGAATACTGTTGTATGAAATTAACAGAATAAGTTGAGAGAGACACAGTAAGAAAATATCTTTTGCTTTGGTCAATTAAACTTTTTATAGTAGATTTCTTTGCTTTTATTCTTATTTTTATTCATTTAGTTATTTTTGTGTGTATTGAGTGATCAGAATTAGACTGATTTTGTAATGCAGACTTTTAAATTCTGAGAAAGCCATTTTGTGCTATTATAAAATCCTACATTAAAGCATTGAGCACTTTAAAAGTGTGAACTTCATTTTTTAACTTTTATTTTAGGTTCAGGGTTAACTTCATTTTTTAACTTTTATTTTAGGTTCAGGGTTACATGTACAGGTTTGTTATATAGATAAACTGCACATCACAGGGGTTTGGTGTACAGATAATTTCATCACTCAGGTAATAAGCATAGTACCCAATAGGTATTTTTTTCTTCTCCCTCCTCCTATACGCCACCCTCAAGTAGGCCCTAGTGTCTGTTGATCCCCCCCTAGTATTCATGTGTTCTCGTTGTTTAGCTCCCACTTATAAGTAAGAACATGTGGTATTTGGTTTTCTGTGGTTCCTGTGGTAGTTCCCGTGGTAGTTTGCTTAGGATGATGGCCTCCACCTCCATTCGTGTTGCTGTAAAGGACATGATCTCATTCTTTCTTACGGCTGCATAGTATTCCATGGTGAATATGTACCACATTTTCTATATCCAGTCTTCCATTGACAGGCATTTAGGTAGATTTCATGTATTTGCTATTAAAAAGTGTAAACTTCTTAATAAGAAACTTTTTGCACCCTCTGAAGCAATGGCCTGAGTTGTACCTTGGCCCCTTTTAGCCATGACTGGATCTGAAGCAGCTGGGATGCAGGGTGCCATGTTCTGAGGCTGCACAGTGTTATGTAAGTGTGAGCTATATAGATGTACACAACAATACATACTCCATAAGACTCTACAGTTCTTTTTGAGTTATAAAGAGTCATTTCTTCCAAATCTAAATTTTATGACATAAATATATTCTATAGTCTAAATGTCCCCCAAATTCAAGTTTTGAAACTTAAACACCAATGTGATGGTATTAAGAGGTGTGACCTTTAAAAGGGGCAGAGATAACTGGCATAGGCCCTTTTGCTCTTCTGCCCTTCTGCCATATGAGGACATGGTGTTTGTCCTCTCTGAAGGATGCAGCAATGATGTATCATCTTCTGCTTTATTTAAATGGTACCATGAGCAGCATTATCAAAAGTCTACAGGTTACTTGGGTCTCACTGAGTAGTTGGAACTGCAACATGGACTCACCCCTGGGTAGTGGACAACCTGTGTTTTCTAAGTCCAATAGCAGTTACAAAAATGACTAGTGTCTTAAAAATTGAGTAACTGTATTTCTGGGATACAGTAGTTAAATTTTTCCCGATGATTCAGACTGTATGAGGTAATTTTTAAATTCTTAACAAAACAGCCAATTTTGCCATATTATACACTACATTAGGATTGCTCAATATAATTCAATTCAACAGACATTTATGTTTCTTCATGTGAGATATGGTTTGGCTCTGCATCCCAACTCAGATCTCATCTCTAATTGTAATCGAGGGAGGAACCCAGTGGGAAGTGACTGGATCATGGGGGCAGTTTCCCCCATGCTATTCTCATGATACTGAGTTCTCATGAGCTCTGATTGTTTTATAAAGAGCTCTTCCCCCTTCACTCCTCACTCTTCTCCCTCCTGCCACCTTGTGAAGAAGGTGCCTGCTTTCTCTTTGCCTTCTGCCATGATTGTAAGTTTCCTGAGGCCTCCCCAGACATGTGAAATGGTGAGTCAATTTAACCTCCTTTGTTTATAAATTATCCGGTCATGGGTATTTCTTTATAGCAGTGCAAAAACGGAAAAATACAGTAAATTGGTACCACAGAGAGTACATTACTGCTATAAAGATACCTAAAAATGTAGAAGTGACTTTGGAACTGGGTAACAGGCAGAAGTTGGAACAATTTGGAAGGCTCAGAAATAAACAGGAAATGTGGGAAAGTTTGAACTTCCTAGAGACTTGTGGAATGGCTTTGACCAAAATGCTGATAGTGATACGGACAATAAAGTCCAGGCTGAGGTAGTCTCAGATGGAAATGAGGAACTTGTTGGGAACTGGAGCAAAGGTCACTCTTGCCATGCTTTAGCAAAGATATTGGTGGCATTTTGTCCCTGCCCTAGAGATCTGTGGAACTTTGAACTTGAGAGAGATGATCTGAAATTGGAACTTATGTTTAAAAGGGAAGCAGAGAATAAAAGTTTTGAAAATTTGCAGCCTGATGATGTGATAGAAAAGAAAAACCCATTTTCTGGGGAGAAATTCAAGCCTGCTGCAAAAATTTGCATAATTAATGAGCAGCCAAATGTTAATCACCAAGACAATAGGGAAAATGTGTCCAGGGCATGTCAGAGATCTTGGTGGCAGCCCTTCCCATCACAGGCCCAGAGGCCTAGGTGGAAAAAATGGCTTTGTGGATTGGGCCCAGGGCCCTGCTGCTGTGTGCAGCCTCAGAACATGGCATCCTGCATCCCAGCTGTTTCAGCAGGTCCAGTCATGGCTAAAAGGGGCCAAGGTACAGCTCAGGCCATTGCTTCAGAGGGTGCAAGCCCCAAGCCTTGGTGGCTTCCATGTGATGTTGGGCTTGTGGTTGCACAGAAGTCAAAAATTGAGGTTTGGAAACCTCTGCCTAGATTTAAGAGGATGTATGGAAATGTCTAGACGTCCAGGCAGAAGTTTGCTGCAAGGATGGAGCCCTCATGGAGAACCTCTGTTAGGGCAGCGAGGAAGGGAAATGTGGAGTTGGGGCCCCCACACAGAGTCCCCACTGGGACACTGCCTAGTGGATTTGTGAGAAGAAGGTCACCATCCTTCAGACCCCAGAATGGTAAATCCACTTTCAGCTTGCATTATGTGCCTGGAAAAGCTATAGGCACTCAATGCCAGCCTGTGAAGGAGCTTCCCAAGGCCATGGGAGCTCACGCCTTGCATCAGCATGCCCTGGGTGTGAGACATGGAGTCAAAGGAGATCATTTTGGAGCTTAAGATTTAATGACTGCCTGACTAGGTTTCAAACTTGCATGGGGCCTGTGGCCTCTTTGTTTTGGCCAATTTCTGTCATTTGGAATGGGTGTATTTACCCATTGCCTGTACCCAAATTGTATCTTGAAAGGAACTAAATTGTCTTTGATTTTTTTCCATAGGTGGAAGGGACTTGCCTTGTCTCAGATGAGGCTTTGGACTGTGGACATTTGAGTTAATGCTGAAATGAGTTAAGACTATGGGGGACTTTTGAGAAGGCACGATTGGTTTTGAAATGTCAAAAAGATGTGAGATTTGGGAGGGGCAAGGGGTGAAATGACATGATGTGACTCTGTGTTTCCACTCACATCTCATCCTGAATTATAATCCCCATAATCCCACCTGTTGAGGGAGGAACCCAGTGAGAGGTGATTGGATCATGTGGGAAGTTCCCCCATTCTGTTCTTGTGATAGTGAGTTCCTATGAGATTTGATGGTTTTATAAGGGGCTCTTCCTGCTTTGCTCCTCACTCTTCTCCCTCCTGCTGCCATGTGAAGAAGGCGCTTGCTTCCCCTTTGCTTTATACCATGATTGTAAGTTTCCTGAGGCTTCCCCAGCCTTGTGGAACTGTTGAGTCAGTTCAACCTCTTTCATTTATAAATTACCCAGTTTTGGGTATTTCTTTATAGCAGTGCAAAAACTGATGAATACACTGTGGCAGGCCTTATGCCAGCAGTTACAGACTCAGATGAATTTGACATAGCCCCTAATTTTTTAAGGAGTTCACTGGAAGACCAACAAGTAAGCAAAGAGGAAGGAGTGACCTAATAAGGGATCATGGAGACTTCTAGGAAGAGCAGAAGAGTGTTCTGAATGTGGACATTTGACATTTGGGGAAAAGGAGAGGGCTGCATCACCTAGGCACAGAAAAAGTGTGAGCCAAGGCATAGAGATGGAAAATAGTAAAAGCACTTGCTGCTAAACTATGTCTTGTTAGGTGGGTGTGGCAAGAGTGGAAGTGGAAGATTATGTAGCCTAGGGTTCAGGTTTCACGTGTAGGTGATGATGGGGACAGCAGGATTTAAATCATGAAACATAAATGTGTAACTAAGTTGGAAATATTTCTCATATGAACATACTGTTAAGTATGTTACCATTTGTCTGAACTCATGAATAATATGGAAAGCACACGAACAAAAAATACAGCTACATACTCAGATAGAATCATTCATCTACATGCGAAGTGCATAGAGCCATAATACAAAGGCTTTTTAAAAAAACTTTTAATTTTATTAGAATACATACCAGGAAACTACTGAATAAAACAAAATGAAAAAAATACTAGAAATTATTCTCTCATGGGATCATATTTACTTGACTTTAGAAAATTTAATAGTGTGTTCTCCATGAACAAAACAAACTTTTATCTAGGAAAACAAACTTTTCCTAGATAATCATATTCAATGCAACATCTTTATATATTCTCTGTGTGTGCCAGAACTCCCAAATTCACATTCTGATTCAGAGTTCACTACTGAGTTAGAGATTTGAATATCAAACATCTCTTAGGATGGCTCTCAGGCACCATGAAGAACACATCCAAAAGAATCCTTAATTATCTTCTCCTGAAACTCTTCCTCCCCGACTCTACCCACTTAGGAGCATGTCAGCCTCTGGCAGCCTTGCAGTTGCTCATGCCAGTGAGTCATCCTTGACACTTCTTCCTCACTCCCTACGTCCAATGTATTACCAATTCCTTTCATTTTATAGTTAGTATCTATCCATATTTCTTGTTTTTGTTGCTGTCACTTCTGACCAAGCCACCATCATTTCTTACCTGGACTATTGCAGTAGCTTTTATAACAGTCTCTACACCCACTTTCTTGCAATTCTTCTACATATTGTAGCCAGAGTAACCTTATCTCATGTCTGTCCCCCCAGCTCACCAAGATAGGCACACTGCCCTCATTACAGTTCCAGGAATGTGCCAGACCTTGTCCTGCCTTGGACCCTTGGGCCCTGGTACAGACTGAGCTCCCTCCCCAACGAATGCATTTCTGCAGAGACTACCTAATTCCTACTCATCTTTCAGAACTCTGGAAGATATAACCTTAGAGAAGTCCTTCTTCACACTTCAATCTAAAATAAATCCCCTTGCTATTCTTTCTGTAGGAACCTTGTGAGTTTCAATTATGGTTTATTTGTTTAATGTCTACTCCTCCTGACAGACTATAAACTTCATGAGGGCTAGGCCTTATCTCTTGTTCATCTCCATTCCTATGGCTTAGCACAATGCTTGATGCACAGAAATACTCAATAAATATTTAATAAGTAAAATAGGGTTTTAACGTTGTCGCCTTGTGTACTTTGTGTGCATTGTGCTTGAAGCTTGCCTTTGGTGGACTGCCTGAACATCTTCACCTTCCTTTAGATGTCTTTTGCCTTTTTTCCCATCCTGGTACTCCTGCCATAATGTTTCTTCTTTAGAACTCCTAGTTCCTGCTCACTACTCAGGGCCTGAGGTAGTTTCCACTAAATACCACCCACAATTGGTGAGGGGGAGGATGGTGAAGGGTGTATGGGAGTGTGGAAAGGGAGCTCCAGGAACATGCACCAGATGTATGCCACACACATGTAATTACTTTGAATTTCTTAAAGGTATATGTGCATCCTACTTTAAAATTATTTTATATGTTTTACTATAAAAAGTAGATGTTTGCTGTCACTTTTGTGACTTGCACAAAATCTCTGACTTAGGTGTCTTTATGAATTTTCATTGTTTTTATTCTTTTAAAAAAAATCTCAACTTTTATTTTAGATACTGGGGGCAGATGTGCAGGTTTGTTACATGGGTATATTGTACCCAGGTAGTAAGCACTCAATAGGTAGTTTTTCAACCCAGGACTGCCTCTCTTTCTTCCACCTCTAGTGGTCCACAGTGTTCATTGTTCCCATGTTTATGTCTATATGTGCTCAATGTTTAGCTCCCACTTATAAGTGAGAACACATGGTATTTGGTTTTTTGTTCCTGTGTTAATTCATTTAGGATTATGGCCTCCAGCTCTATCCACATTGCTGTAAAGGACATGATTTCATTCCTTTTTAAATAATTTGGGCATTTTTAAATTTTAGTTAGGCTTCTGTGTCTGAGCTAGCTGAGTTTTCTAAACAGTTTCCTCCTCTCTAATAGTGGAGACCTCCTAATCACTATAAGATATTTATGTCTTACACCCACCTTTCTGATATTTTTGCTCTGATTTACTACTTTTTGTTTTTTAATCCCACCCCCACCTTACTTCTCCTTCAAGAAATTCTCAGTGGGCTGCTGTTTATATATTCTGAAAAAAATTCTTTATCATGCTGGACTGTCCTGTAATAGATATCCTCACCTCCCTCCACAGTGTAGAAAGTTTAGCCTTTCTACAATGGACTCCACCTGCAGACTGTCCATAGCACCCACAGTTATTAACAAGCCAACCTCTCATCATATTTCCAAATACCCACATGTGGGAGGTTCCTCTGTTAGTTGAGAGCCACTTTTCAGATTGTCTATCTACCCTTTACACAAAATCCAGAACCTTCTATTTGATAATAGATTTAGAGGTAAATAATTATTTCATTCATCAAAGATTCAGACAACTATTAAATGCCTGCCCTACACTAGGCACTATCCTAGGCAATGAAGATACAGCAGTGAACAGACTCATCCCTAACGTTTATTGGGTGTGTTTCTACCAACTCACTTTTTTGGCTTGTTTCTGAAAGGAACAAGGTTGTTGTCATCCATTGTGTCATTAAATTATCTTCATTATGTCCTGATGATTTCTTATTAGAAAGTTTTAAGGACATTGAGATTTACTGAGAATAGAAAAAACATTGACCAAAACAATAACAAAAATAATTTTTAACACCCCTTTGAATCTAAGTGATCAGTGCCTAATAGATAAAGCATTAGCAAAATACTAATATTTTATACATAGTGTACATTTTAAAAAGGAATTTTAATGCTGAATAATGTAATTTCTATAAGAATTTCTGCTGCAATTTTCCTCCTTTTCTTTTTGGCATATGTAGCTCATTTTGGCAGCAATGACTTTATTTGCTGTATGTAATTACTTAATTTTATTGGGTTTACTCACATTGTTATGCCATTGTAATAAATTTATGTATTCATTCATGTGTAGCTGTACAATATTTAAAGAAGCTGTCAAATGCTATCAGAAGCAACACAAACTCCAGGCCTAACAAATTAAGCAGCCTGGTAAGATAGAGGGGCTGCTGGCAGATGTGATACTGCTCTGTGGGAGAACAATTGGCATGGATGTTTGCAGATAAAGCAAATAAAGCAAAGTGACATGTGCCTGGTATCAGTGGTTAATAAAAACAGGTACTATGTGTTCTATCTGCTAACATTACTTGCAGATTTCAGAACCTGTAGTGACTAGAAAATATACTTTTATATTGCTTTCTAGGAGTCAAACACTGTTACAAATATTTTATACATGTTATTTGTTTAATTTTTACAACAAAGATGTGAGATAGATTCTTCATTATCATCACCTCTGTTCCCCAAATGAGGATAGTGAGGTACTTGGAAATTAAGTGACAGGCAGCATCAGAGATGGGCTCCAAACCCAGACAGTGAGCTCTAAGATAGGTGATATGGTTTAGTTTTGTCATCCTGTAGCTTCCATAATCACCACGTGTGGTGGGAGATAATTGAAGCATGGGGGCGGGCTTTTTCCGTGCTGGTCTCATGATAGTGAATAAATTTCATGAGATCTGATACTTTTAAAAATGGGAGTTTCCCTATACAAGCTCTCTCTCTTTGCCTGCTGCCATCCATGTAAGATGTGATGGGCTCCTCCTTGCCTTTCACCATAATTGTGGGGCTTCCCCAGCCATGTGGAACTGCAAATCCATTACACCACTTTCTTTTGTAAATTGCCTAATCTTGGATGTGTCTGTATCAGCAGCATGAAAATGGACTAATACAGTAGGGGTAGTTAACTCCTACAGAGTAACACCTCTGCTATGGCCAACAATATTGAGAGTTAAGTCGTGTGACCCTGTTGTTGGGCTTGATAAAACTATGTGCCCTCCAATTTTTATAATTGAAGTTTAATTTTAAGTAACTCATTTTAAATTTAACTCTTGATTTGTATATGGGGGGGAGAATTTCTCAATGTTAATACAATTAAACGTTTTACTCCTTTTAAAAAAAGGCATTGTTTTGTAGAAAAACTTCTATGCAGTGATATAATAATGGAATTTTATTTCTCTTAATTTTACTTTCCCAGAAATATGCAGTTGAAGTGAAAGCACAATTAGTTTCAAGAGGAAATTATTAAATCCACAATAGGTTATCATCTAATAACTAATACCTGTGTAAAGACTGCCAAAATATAACTCTCTAAATGTTTTTTTCTTCTCCTATATTTGTCATGTTTTATTTCTACTTTTGAATTTGAAAGAATGTTTTACAAGTCTTATTTCTTTTGTAGTTTCACTTACTTTTTTGCCAAACTTGACAGTTAGCTCTAGAGACCTCAACCACAGAATCCATGATAAAGACATGGCTGAATGGTTCCTCACTGACTTGCCTCATCCAATAAAGTGTTTTGTTTCCGAGACAATTGGGTCAGTATGAAATACCTGGGAATACAATACGTCTATGAACTGCTCTTAAGTAGTTTATATACTTACATTATTTGCCAAACACAAAATATCCATTGTTAGACCTTAACTGCTGTGTTCTTTTTGTTAATTCAAAAGCAGATGTTTCTCCTTTTTAAAAACTCATCTATTTCTGCCCTTTCATTTCTAAGTTTATTCTTTCATCTGGCCACCATTGCCATTCTGATAGCTGTTTACACTGATAAGAGACAATCTGCTTGTCTTTCATGGCTGAGGGAAAGAAGTAGGAAAACTATATTTCCATTCTTCAGAGAGTATTTTGTTTTGCTAATTACTTAAAAGCACTAAGGAAATGTATCCATTTGGCTTAATATTTTTGAGGACAAAAAATGAAGAGGTTAGAAAAATACAGTAGCATTTGTAACATCAAAATCTTTTAATTAAACATCTGTATTTCTGAGAATAATGAAATGATTTTTTTTAGGATATCATCCCAAGTATCCAGGGACATGAGCGATTCATGGAGATGGTTCAAATAATTTCAATAATTCAGTGTTACTGAAATGTGAATTGATGTGCACATGTTTAATCAATGTAGTCAAATTTAAATAGAATAATGTACAAATGTGAAAAATCCCAGTTGTCTGCCTATCTGCTAAAAGTTGCCTTTTGTACTTTGAAGTGTGTGTGTGTGGAGGTGGTTGTACATGAGCAGCCCTCCTTCTTTGAGAACCTTCCCTCCCTGTTTTCTAGTTATATTTACATTACTTGACCCTGCATCCCTTTCTACCTATTCCCTTGCATAGGCACATAGGGTAAGGGTGGAGAGATAGCTGATTTCATCCAGGTCAACCATTAGATTCTCCTATTAAAATTTCTACTCTAGAGATCAAGTCTGAAGCTGAGCACTGGGTTGTTACTAGCAGATTAAAAAAAAGATGTTGGGGAAATATAATTAAAAATAAAATCTCCCATATCAGAAAACCTGTCCACAAAAGTACTATAGAAAAACAATTTTATTATTGAATAAGCTTTAAACCAGCATGTGATTCATATCACAGGCAATCTGTTAAGAGATTACAAAGACAGAAAGAAATGTCACCTTTACATATAATCAAACTATAATCCATTCTATACATTCCATACATGTTCTTATGATAAACAGTAACTAGTCTCTAAGAGGACTTGACTGTACCATTTGTCACATAGAGTTCATTCTAAATTCACCTAGTAATTAGCATGACCATCTGTGTTAGATAATTGTCTTTATCTAAAGGAAAAATAAGCTTCTCTTAATTTTACGCCAAGAGGTAGTTTTGCCACTTTGAGCAAGTTGTCACTGAAGTTAATTCCTACCCTTCCACAGAAACAGGGAAATAGGGGCCTATTCTTTTTGATATTTACATTTTACAGAGATGGTTCCCAGTCCTCGAGGAAGAACTTCATGGCTCATAAAACTATTAAATGCCAATTTTAATCTTCAAAAGGATTTAAATACATTCCAAAGAGAAGAGAGAGTGCTTACAATTAATAGTTTTCTAAGGTAAATGCTCTAAGAAAAAGGAAGAGAGGGAAATTTCTTCACTTATTTTCAAGGGAGAATTAAGTCATTCTCTCTTTTTAAAATATTTGATGGATTTTATTGTAAAAACAGAAGTTCTAGCCAGAGCATTTAGGCAAGAGAAAGAAAGGGCATTCAAATTGGAAAAAAAGTCAAATTATCTCTGTTTGCCAGTGATATGATCTTATATTTAGAAAACCCTAAAGACTCCTCCAAAAGAGTCTTAGATTTGATAAATGAATTCAGTAAACTCTCAGGTTATAAAATCAATGCATGCAAATCAGTAGCACTGCTAAAAACCAACAATGGCCAAGCTGAGAATCAAATCAAGAACTCAAACATTTTACAATAAGTACAAAAACGTAATATACTTAGGATTATCCTTAACCAAGAATGTGAAAGATCTCTACGAGGAGAACTACGAAACACTGATGAATGAGGTCAGAGATGCCCCAAACAAATGAAAAAATATTCCACATTCATAGGTTAAAAGAATCAAAATCATGAAAATTACCATCCTGCCCAAAGCAATCTAGGGATTCTATATAATTCGATCAAAATATTAATGTCATTGTTCACAGAGTTAGAAAAAAACAATTCTAAAATTCATATGGAATCAAAAAAGAGCCTGAATAACCATAGCAATCCTAATTAAAAAAAAAACAAATTTGGAGACATCACATTACTTCAAATTATACTACAAAGCTATAGTAAACAAACTAGCATTGTACTGGTATAATAATAGATACATACACCAATGGAACAGAATAGAGAACTCAGAAATAAAGCCAAAACTTACAGCCAACTGATCTTTGAAAAAAATGTACAAAAACATAAATTGGGGAAAGGATTGCCTATTCAGTAAGTGGTTCTGGGAAAATCGGATGGCCATATGTAGAAGAATGAAATAATCCATTTCTCTCTCCATATACAAAATCTAACTCAAGATGGATTAGAGGGTTAAATCTAAGACCTGAAACCATAAAAATTCTGGAAGAAAACCCACTGAATATGGGTTTTTTATTGGATTATTAGACTTTCTTGAGCTCCTTATATAATCTGGTTATTAATCCCTTGTCAGATGAATAGTTTGCAAATATTTTCTCCTATTCTGCGGGTTGTCTCTTCACTTTGTTGATGGTATCCTTTGCTGTGGAGAAGAATTTTCATTTGATGTGATTCTGTTTGCCTGTTTTTGTTCTGGTTGCTTGTGCTTGTGGGGTATTACTCAAGACATTTTTGCTCAGACCAGTGTTTTGGAGAATTTCTCCAGTATTTTCTTCTGGTAGTTAATAGTTTGAGGTCTTAGATTTAAGTATTTAATCCATTTTGATTTTTGTATATGGTGAGAAATAGGGGTCTAGTTTTATTCTTCGACATACGTATATCCAGTTTTTCCAGCACCATTTATTGAGACTGTCTTTTCTCTAGTGTATGTTCTTTGTACCTTTGTCAAAAATGAGTTCACTGTAGGTGTGTGGATTTGTTTCTGGGTTCTCTATTCTGTTCCATTGGTCTATGTCACTGTTTTTATGCCAGTACCATGCTGTTTTGGTTATGATAGCTCTATAGTATAATTTGAAGTTAGGTAATGTTATTTCTCTAATTTTGTTCTTTTAGCTCAGGATAGCTGTGGCTATTCTAGGTCTTTCGTGGTTCCATATAAATTTTAGAGTGTTTTTTTCTGTTTTGTAAAGAATGTCATCTCAGTGAGTTGTATTGGTATTTTGATAGTGTTTGCATTGAATCTCTAGATTGTTTTGGGTAGTATAGACATTTTAACAATACTGATTCTTCCTTTTTTTTTTTTTTTTTTTTTTTTTTTTTTTTTTTTTTTTTTTTTTTTTTTTTTTTTTTTTTTTTTTTTTTTTTTTCGCAATCTCGGCTCACTGCAAGCTCCGCCTCCCGGGTTCAAGCCATTCTCCTGCCTCAGCCTCCCGAGTAACTGGGACTACAGGCGCCCACCACCACGCCCGGCTAATTTTTTGTATTTTTAGTAGAGACGGGGTTTCACTGTGTTGGCCAGGATGGTCTCGATCTCCTGACCTCGTGATCCGCCCGCCTCGGCCTCCCAAAGTGCTGGGATTACAGGCGTGAGCCACCGCGCCCGGCCTGGTGTGTGTCCTTTTCAATTTATTTTGTCAGTGTTTTTTTTAATAGTTTTCATTGTAGTGATTTTTCACTCTTTGGTTAAGTTAATCCTAGGTTTTTAATTTTATGTGTGGCTACTGTAAATGGGATTACTTTTTTGGTTTTCAGATTGTTTACTCCCGGCATATAGAAATGCTGCTAATTTTTGTATATTGATCTTGTATTCTGAAACGTTACTGAATTTCTTCATCAGTTCTAATAGTTTTTTTGGTGGAGACTTTAGATTTTTCCAAATATAAGATCATATAATCTGCAAACAAGGATAATTTGACTTCTTCCTTTCTAATTTGGATGTCCTTTATATATTTCTTGTCTGATTGCTCTAGCTAGGACTTCCAGTACTATGATGAATGAACATTGGTAAAAGTGGGCATCCTTACTGTGTTCCAGATCTTAGAGGAAAGACTTTCAGTTTTTCCTCATTCAATCTGATACTATCTGTGGGTCTGGCATAAGTTGCTTTTATTGTGTTGAGATATGTTCCTTCTATACACAGTGTTTTGAGGGTTTTTATGGTGAAGCATTGTTGAACTTTATCAAATGCTTTTTCTGCAGCAATTGAAATGATCACGTGGTTTTTATCTTTCATTCTATTGATACGATGTATCATATTGATTGATTTGCATATGTTGAACTATCTTGGCATCCCAGGAATAAATCTCACTTGGCCATGATGAATTATTATTTTAATGTGTTGCTGAATTTGGTTTGTTAGTAGTTTGTTGAGGATGTTTGCAATAATATTCATCAGAGATATTTGTTTGTAGTTTTTTTTAAAAACATGTCTTTGGTTTTGGTATTAGATCAACTGTGGCCTTGTAGAATGAGTTCAGAAGTGTTCTATTCTCCTCTAGTTTTTGGAGTAGTTTGAGTAGGATTGGTATTAGTTCTTTCTTAAATATTTGGTAGAATTCAGCAGTGAAATCATCAGGTTTTGGGCTTTTCATTGCTGGGAGATTTTCTATTACAGCTTTGATCTTATTATCTGTTACTTATTTGTTCATGTTTTGGATTTCTTCATGGTTCAATCTTGGTAGGTTGTATGTGTCTAGGAATTTACCCATTTCCTATAGATTTTTCAATTTATTGGCATAGTTGCTCATAGTAGCCACTGATGATCCTTTGAATTTCTGCAATCTCAGTTCTAATATCTCCTTTTAAATCTATGATTTTGTTTATTTAGGTCTTCTGCCTTTGTTCATTAGACAATAAGCTTCTTGTACTTGGGTATAGATATGGTTCTCTAGGCTTGGAAAGTTCTCTGTTCTTATCCCTTTGAATAAACTTCCTACCTCAAACTTCTTCGCTAACTCCTCTTTAAGGCCAATAACTCTTATATTTGCTCTTTTGAGGCCAGTTTCTAGATCTTGTAAGTGTGCTTTATTCCTTTTTTTTTTTAAATCTCCTCTGACTATGTATTTTCAAATAGCCTGCCTTCAAGCTCACTAACTCTTTCTTTTGCTTGATCAATTCTGCTATTAAGAGACTTCAGTGCATTCTTTAGTATGTATAAGATACAATTCTTAATTGTATTTTTTCAACTAGAATTTTTGCTCGATTCTTATTATTTCAATCTCTTTAATTTTTTCTGATAGAATTCTAATTTTTTTCTGAGTCATCTTGAATTTCTTCAAAAAAGCTATTTCAAATTCTCTGTCTGAAAGGTCACATATCTCTGTTTCTCCAGGATTGGTCCTTTGTGACTTATTTAGTTTATTTGGAGAGGTTGTTTTTTTCTAGGTGGTCTTGATGCTTGTAGATATTCATCAATGTCTGAGCACTATAAAATTATGTATTTATGATAGTCTTTGCAGTCTGGGCTTGTTTGTACCCGTCCTTCTTGAGAAGCCTTTTTAGGTATTTAAAAGGACTTGAGCCCCATGCCCAATAATGCTGTGTTTTTTGCAGACTCATAGAGGTACCACCTTGATGGTCTTGGATAATGTCCAGAAGTCTCTGGATTACCAGTAGGAAACTCTTATTTTCCCTTACTTTCTGCCAAACAAACTGTTTGTCTCTATTTGAGCTGCCAGAAACTGGGGGTGTAGTAGCACAAACACCCCTATGGCTACCACCACTGAGACTGCACTGGGTCATACCTGAATCCAGCACAGCACTGGGTCTCATCCAAGGCCTTCTGTAACCACTACCTGGCTACCCCCAATGTTCTCTCAATGCTGTAGGGCTCTGTGAATAGCAAACGTCCTTGCCTTCAGGCAGCGTGTTCTTCCACGTCCCAGGTAGGTCCAGAGATGCTGTCTGGGAGCCAGGAATTGAAATTAAAAATCTTAGAATTTACCTGATGTTTTGTTCTCCTGCAGCAAGCTGGCACTCAAATCACAAGGCAAAGTCCTTCTTGTTCTTCCCTCCCCTTTCCTCAGGCAGAGTAGCCCTTTACTATGGCCACCCACCTGCAATGGCCCACAGAGGATTCTGCCAGTCTGTCACCAATGTTCACTTAATATCCAGGGGCTCTTCAGTCAGCTCATCTTGAATGCTGCCTGGCCTGAGATTCACCCTTCAGGGCAGTGGGCTCCTCTCTGGCCCAGGACAGGTCTAGAAACACTGTGCCGGGAGCACAGGCCTGAACTGGGAACTCCTGCTTGTTGCTTTACCACACTGTGGCTGAGCTGTTTACTTCTGTTTTCCTTTCTTGTAATGTTTCTGCTAAGAATTTGCTCTTAGCCTAATGGGGTTCCCTTTGTTCATGATCTGATCTTTTTCTCTAGCTGCTTTTAAGATTTGATCTTTAGTGTTACTTTATACAGTCTATTGACTATATATCTTGGTGATGTTCATTTTGTATAGTATTCCACAGGTATTCTCTGGGTTTCTTCTGTCTGAATGTCTACCTCTCTAGCAAGATTAAGGAAATTTTCTTGAATTATTTCCTCAAATATGTTTTCCAGCTTTTTAAAAGACGTTCCCTCCTTCTCTCTCCAGAATGCCAATAATTTGTAGGTTTCTTCACTTTACATAATATTTCTCAAAGACTGTTCACATTTAAAAATTCTTTTGGTCTTACTGGGATAGTTTGAAAGACGGTCTTTAAGCTCTCAAATTCTTCTGCTTGGTCCAATCCACTGATAAAGCTCTCAATTGGATTTTTAATGTTTCTTAAGTGAGTTTTCCAATTCCAGAAGCTCTGATTGATTTCTTTTAAAAACATTTTTCTCTTCTTTCATTTTCTGGATTGCTTTAGAAGCTTGTTTGTGTTAATTTTTAATCTTGTTTTGGATCTTGTTGAGCTTCCTTGCAACCCATGCTTTGAATTCTTTATCTATCATTTCCAAGTTTTTATTTTGGATAGGAGCATTGCTGGAGAGCTAGAGTGATACTTTGGTGGTGTCACTACATTTGGATTTCTTATGGTTTCAGAATTCTTATGCTGGTGTCATCTCACCTGGAGATGCTGGCACTTCTAATTTCTGTAATTATTTTCATGTCAGTAGAAATTTTTTGTCCTTTCACTCCCTTTAATATTACTGATTTTTTTCCTTTCCCTTTCCCTTCCTCCATAGGGAGTGTAACTGTAGAGAATACTGAATACTGGGTAGTCTTTTGGCTTTGCTCCTATAGCCTATATTGTGCTGTGTGGTTCCACCTATAAGCCTGTAAATGGTGCTTATGGGTAAGAGCTGGCCATGGCCAATGCAATAGGGTATACACTTGATGCTTGTTTTCTCGGTGAAGCCATCTATTTCCTCAGGCAATGGGTTGATCTGTAGAGTGCACAGTGATCTGAGCTCCCTGTTCAGCTCCAGTGATGGGGGTGGTGGCCAAGATGGGTGGAGCTGGACTAAGCAGGTCTGCCTACAGGTTCCTCAATGGCAGGCACAAAGACGAGTGCCAAGGAAGAATCCAGTTGGTGGTCACCAAGTGCCCAGAAGTGTGCCTAGACATGGAGCTGGGAAACTTCAGCCTCGAATTTGGTGCATGGGGTTAGGGAGCATCCTAAACAACTAATCTAAGTGAGTGGGTACCCCAGATGCCTGGACATCTGTCTAGGTATGGATTTTAGAGGGTCCCACTTCACCACAATCACTGTACAGAAAGGCTGGGTGGCTCAGGATACTGATCTGGGTGAGTAGGTACTCTGACTGCCTGAGAATCTGCCTGGGCATGGAGTAGAGAGGGCCCAGCTGCATCAAGGTATCTGCACAGGAAGTATGGCAGCTCAGGCTACTGACCAAGGTGACTGGGTGTTCCAAATGCCTGCAGATCTGCCTAAGCATGAAGCAGAGAGGGCCTCTCTGCACCCAGATCTCTGTACAAGAAGGATGGAGGAACTCAGGCTGCAATCATGCAAGCAGGTGCTCCAATGTGCATTTTACTTTTTTAAAAAAATTACCTTCAGACTGTTAAATGTGAATCAATTTACACGTTTAGGAGTCCTCCCAGTGCCCTTTCCCCTCACTTTCCAATTTTTGTTAGTCATAGACTTATTTTTACAGTGTTAGAATTTGTAATATTTATGTTTTATTCTTTTTTTTTATTTTTAAGACCAAGTCTTACTCTGTTGCCCAGGCTGGAGTGTAGTGGCACAATCTTGGCTCACTGCAACCTCTGCCTCCTGGGTTCAAGCGATCCTAATGCCCCAGCCTCCCGAGTAGCTGGGATTACAAGGTGAGCACCGCCACTCCTGGCTAATTTTTGTATTTTTAGTAGAGATGGGGTTTTGCCATGTTGGCCAGGCTGGCCTCGAACTCCTGCCCTCAAGTGATCCACCTACCTCAGCCTCCCAAAATACTGGGATTTCAGGTGTGAGCCACCATGACTGGCTATATTTTATTCTTTAACCACAAATTCTAAAGCTGTTTAAACTTAACTCTATCTTTAAAACAATTCAAAACTCATCTGCAATATTTAAAAATTTTTCAGTTTTCTTTTTAAAAAATTTTTTAATTTTTATGGATACATAAAGGTTGTACATATTTATGGGTATACCTGATATTTTGATGCATATAACATATAATGCATACAATGTATAATGACCAAATCAAGGTAATTGGGATATACATCACCTTGGGCATTTATTATTTCTTTCTAATTTTTAAATTTTTGTATGTTATAGATCCTACTTATCATTGCTTTGTGTTAGGAACATTCCGAGTTCTTTTTGCTCAGAATTGCGTCAAGTATTCTGGGTCTTCTGGGGTTTTATATAAATGTTAAGACTAATTTTTCTATTACTGTGATGAATGTCTTTTTTTGGGGAGGATTGCATTGAATCTGTAGATTTCTTTAGCTTGAATATTTTAACAAGATTGATTCTTCCAATTCACACACATAAAATCTTTCCTTTTTTTGTTCTTTTTAATTTCTTTCATTAATGTTTTATAGTTTTCACTGTAGGGATCTTTCACCTTTTTAATTAATTCCTAGGTACTTACATATTTTTGGTTATTGTTAATGGAATTTTTAAATTTTTTCTCAGATTGTTCACTGTTGGCATGTAGAAATGCCACTGATTGTTGCATGTTAATCTAGTATCCAGCAACTTGACCAAATTTTAAAATTTCAGTTCTAATAGTTTTTGGTGGAATCTTCAAGTTTTTTCAAATGTAAGATCATATCATCTGGAAACAAGGATAATTTGACTTCTTCATTTCTAACTTGGATGTCCTTTATTTCTTTCTCTTATATGACCGTCTTGGCTAGGATTTCTAGTACTATATTGAATAAAAGTGATAAAGGTGGGCATCCTTGCAACGTTCCAGATCTTAGAGGAAACACTTTCAGGTTTTCCACATTCAAATGATTCTCTCTGTTGGTTTGTCATTTATGTCCTTTTTTGTGTGGAGGTATGTCCCTTCTAATATGCAGTTTGTTAGGAATTTTTATAATGAAGAGATTTCTGGCATATGTTGAAAAGATTATACAGTTTTTGTCCTAAAGTCTGTAAATGTGATGTGTCACCTTTATTGATTTGCATATGTTGAACCATTCTTACATTCCTAAATAAATTCCACTGGTTCACGGGGTTTTGTTTGTGTAATCTCTTTTTTTTCTTAATTAGCCTGCCTAAAGATTTGTTAATTTTATTTTTTTTAAAAAAAACCAATGTTTGTTTTGTTGCTTTTTGAATTTTTTGAAGTCTTAATTTCATTTATTTCTGTTCTAATCTTTATTATGTATTTTTTCCACTGATTTTGGATTTGATTGGCTCCTGCTTTTCTATTTCTTTAAGATACATTAGCAGGTTCTTTATTTAAATATTTTTTTGAGACAGACTTTTTATTTTATTTCATTTTTTAAATTATACTTCAAGTTCTGGGGTACATGTGCAGAATGTGCAGGTTTGTTACATAGGTATACATATGCCATGGTGGTTTGCTGCACCAATCAATCCGTCATCTACATTAGGTATTTCTCCTAATGCTATCCCTCCCCTAGCACACCTCCCACCCCTTCGACAGGTCTCGGTGTGTGATGGTCCCCTCCCTGTGTCCGTGGGTTCTCACTGGTCAACTTCCACTTATGAATGAGAACATGCAGTTCTTGGTTTTCTGTTCTTGTGTTTGCTGACAATGATGGTTTCCAGCTTCATTCATGTCCCTGCAAAGGACATGAACTCATCCTTTTTATGGCTGCATAGTATTCCATGGTGTATATATACCACATTTTCCTTATCCAGTCTATCATTGATAGGCATTTAGGTTGGTTCCAAGTCTTTGCTATTGTGAATAATGCTGCAATAAACATATGTGTGCATGTGTCTTTATACTGTATACTCAGTAATGGGATTGCTGAGTCAAATAGTATTTCTAGTTATAGATCCTAGAGGAATCACCACACTGTCTTCTACAATGGTTGAACTAATTTACAGTCCTGCCAACAGTGTAAAAGCATTCCTACTTCTCCACATCCTCTCCAGCCTCTGTTTCCTGACTTTTTAATGATAGCCATTCTAACTGGCTTGAGATGGTATCTCATTGTGGTTTTGATTTGTCTTTCTCTAATGACCAGTGATGATGAGCTTTTTTCATACGTTTGTTGGCCGCATAAATGTCTTCTTTTGAGAAGTGTCTATTCATACCCTTTGCCCACTTTTTGATTTTTTTTTTTTTCTTGTAAACTTGTTTAAGTTCTTTGTAGAGTCTGGATATTAACCCTTAGTCAGATGAATAGATTGCAAAAATTTTCTCCCTTTCTGAGGTTGCCTGTTCACTCTGAACATAATTCCTTTTGCTGTGCAGAAGCTCTTTAATTAGACCCCATTTGTCAATTTTGGCTATGGTTGCCACTGCTTTTGGTGTTTCAGTCATGAAGTCTTTGCCCATGCCTATGTCCTAAGTAGTATTGCAGGTTTTTCTCTAAGGTTTTTATGGCTTTAGGTCTTACATTTAAGTCTTTAATTCATCTTGAGTTAATTTTTGTATAAGGTATAAGGAAGGGGTCCAGTTTCAGTTTTCTGCATATGGCTAGCCAGTTTTCCCGGCACCATTTATTAAATAAGGAATCCTTTCCACATTGCCTGTTTTTGTCAGGTTTGTCAAAGATCAGAGGGTTGTAGAAGTGTGGTGTTATTTCTGAGGCCTCTGTTCGGTTCCACTGGTCTATGTATCTGTATTGGTATTAGTATCATGCTGTTTTGGTTACTGTAGCCTTGTAGTATAGTTTGAAGTCAGGTAGTGTGATGCCTCCAGCTTCATTCTTTTTGCTTAGGATTGTCTTGCCTATATGGGCTCTTTTTTGGTTCCATATGAAATTTAAACTAATTTTTTCTAATTCTGTGAAGAAAGTCAATGGTAGCTTGATGGGATAACGTCAAATCTATAAATTACTTTGGGCAGTGTGGCCATTTTCATGATATTGATGCTTCCTATCCATGAGCATAAAATGTTTTTCCATTTATTTCTGTTTTCTCTTATTGCCTTGAGCAGTGGTTTGTAGTTCTCTTTGAAGAGGTCCTTCACATCCCTTGTAAGTTATATTCCTGGG
Organism: Hylobates moloch; assembly: GCF_009828535.3. Classification (NCBI taxonomy): domain Eukaryota; kingdom Metazoa; phylum Chordata; class Mammalia; order Primates; family Hylobatidae; genus Hylobates; species Hylobates moloch. Next base: position 87,608,505 of record NW_026652277.1, on the reverse strand, counting down.
TATTTTATTCTCTTCGTAGCAATTGTGAATGGGAGTTCACTCATTTGGCACTCTGTTTGTCTGTTATTGGTGTATAGGAATGCTTGTAAATTTTGCACATTGATTTTGTATCCTGAGACTTTGCTGAAGTTGCTTATTAGCTTAAGGAGATTTTGGGCTGAGACGATAGGGTTTTCTAAATGCACAATAATGTCATCTGCAAACAGAGACAATTTGACTTCCTCTCTTCCTATTTGAATCCCCTTTATTTCTTTCTCTTGTCTGATTGCCCTGTCCAGAACTCCAATACTATGTTGAATAGGAGTGGTGAGAGAGGGCATGCTTGTCTTGTGCAAGTTTTCAAAGGGAATGCTTCCACTTTTTGCTCATTCAGTATGATATTGGCTGTGGGTTTGTCATAAATGGCTCTTCCTATTTTCAGAGATGTTCCATCAATACCTAGTTATTGAGAGTTTTTAGCATGAAGGGCTGTTGAATTTTGTTGAAGGACTCTTCTGCATCTATTGAGATAATCATGTGGTTTTTGCCATTGTTTCTGTTTATGTGATGGATTACGATTTTTCTCTCTGGCTGCCCTTAACATTTTTTCCTTCATTTCAACCTTGGTGAATCTGTTGATTATGTGTCTTGTGGTTGCCCTTCTCGACAAATATCTTTTGTGATGTTTCTGTATTTCCTGAATTTGAATGTTGGGTTCTCTTGCTAGGTTGGAGAAGTTCTCCTAGATAATATCCTGAAGAGGGTTTTCCAACTTGGTTCCATTCTCCCCGTCACTTTTCAGGTACATCAATCAAACATAGATTTGAACTTTTTCACATAGTCCCATATTTCTTGGAGGATTTGTTCATTTCTTTTTATTCCTTTTGTCTAATCTTGTCTTCTCCATTTATTTCATTAAGTCAATCTTCAATCTCTGATATCCATTCTTCCACTTGATTGATTCGGCTGTTGACACTTGTGTATCCTTCACAAAGTTTTCGTGCTGTGTTTTTCTCCTTCATCAGGTCATTTTTGTTCTTCTCGAAACTGGTTATGCCAGTTAGCAATTTGTTCTTAGGTTCTTTTTCAAGGTTCTTAGCTTCCTTGCATTGGGTTAGAACATGCTCCTTTAGCTTGGAGGAGTTTTTTATTACCCACCTTCTGAAGCCTACTTCTGTCAGTTTGTCAAACTAACTCTCCATCCACTTTTGTTCCCATGCTGTGAGGAGTTGTGATCCTTTGGAGGAGAAGAGGTGTTCTGGTTTTTGGAATTTTCAGCCTTTTTGTGCTGGCTTCTCCCCATCTTTGTGGATTTGTCTACTTTTGGTCTTTGATGTTGGTGATCTTTGGATGGGGCCTCTGAATGGACATCCTTTTTGTTGCTGTTGATGGTATTCCTTGCTGTTTGTTAGCTTCCTTCTAACCATCAGGCCCCTTTGTGGCAGGTCTGTTGGAGTTTGCTGGAGGTCCACTCCATACCCTGTTTGCCTGGGTATCACCAGCAGAGGCTGCAGAACAGCAAAGATTGCTGCCTGTTTCTTCCTCTGGAAGCTTCCTCTCAGAAGGGCACCCACCAGATGCTAGCCAGATCTTTTCTGCATGAGGTGTCTGTCAGCTCCTACTGGGAGGTGTCTCCCAGTCAGGAGATACGTGGGTCAGGGACCCACTTGAGGAGGCAGTCTGACACTTAGCAGAACTTGAACACTGTCCTAGGAGATCTGCTGCTCTCTTCAGAGCCGGCAGGCAGTGGCGTTTAAGTCTGCTGAAGTTGCACCCACAGTCGCCCCTTCCCCCAGGTGCTATCTATTTAAAGATGTAAACAATTTTTTTATGTTGACATTTCTTGCTACATAATTCCCTATTAGTATTGCTTTTACTATATCCCATAGGTTTAGTATGTTGTATTTTGCATTTTCATCCATTTTAAGGATTTATTATATTTACAGTTTATATTTATTTCTTAATTTCTTTATTGACCTAATGATTTTTCAGAAGCATTTTGTTTAATTTCCATGTGTTTGTATAATTTCAGGTGCTCATCTTGCTACTGATTTCTAGTTCTATCCCATTGTTGTCAGAAAAGATACTTAATACAATTTTAATTTTTTTGACATTTTGAGATTTGTTTTGTGGCCTAACATACACTTTATCCTTAAAAATGTTCTCTGTGCTGAGAAGATGAATGTGTATTCTGCAGTGGATTGCATGGAATATTCTTTAGATGTCTGTTAGTTCAAATTGCAGATTAAGTTTTATGTTTCTTTGTTGATTTTATGTCTAGATTATTTTCCCAATGCTAAAGGTTGGGTGTTGAAGTCACCGACTATTATTGTATTGGGGTCTATCTTTACTTTTACCTCTAATAATTGTTTTATATATCTGGGTACTCTGGTGTTGGGTGTGTGTGTGTATATATATATATCTATGTGTAGCTACAATTGTCATATCCTCTTTTTGCATTGACTCCTTTGACTCCTTTATCATTATATAATGACTCCCTTTGTGTCTTTTTTTTTTTTTTTTTTTTTTTTGAGACAGAGTCTTGCTCTGTCGCCCAGGCTGGAGTGCAGTGGTGCAATCTCGGCTCACTGCAAGCTCTGCCTCCCGGGTTCACGCCATTCTCCTGCCTCAGCCTCTCCGAGTAGCTGGTACTACAGGCACTCGCCACCACGCCCGGCTAATTTTTTGTATTTTTTTTTAGTAGAGATGGGGTTTCACTGTGGTCTCGATCTCCTGACCTTGTGATCCGCCCGCCTCGGCCTCCCAAAGTGCTGGGATTACAAGCGTGAGCCACCGCGCCCGGCCACTCCCTTTGTGTCTTTTTACAGTTTTTGTCTTTAAATCTGTTTTATCTGATGTAAGTATAGCTACTCCTGCTCTTTTCAATTTATATTTGCATGGGATGTCTTTTTCCATACCTTTACTTTTATCCTTTGTGTCTTTATAAGTAAAGTGGCTTTCTTTTAGGCAGCATTTAGTTCTTGATGCCTTTGTCAAAAATGACTTGAGTGTACATGCATTAGTTTATTTCCAGGTTATTTATTCTGCTTCATTGCTCTATGTACCTATTTTTATGCCAGTTAAAAAAAATTCTATTCAGCCATTCTGTGTTCTTTGGCTGAAGTATTTTGTATATTTACATTCAATGTTGTTGTTGATAGGCATGGAAATACTACTCCTATTTTGTTATATATTTTCTTATTGCTTTGTTGGTTCTTTTTTCTTTCTTCATTTCTGTTTTCCTTTGTGTAAAAGTGATTTTCTCTGGTATCATGTTTTAATTTCTTCGTTTTACATTTTGTGTATCTGTTATAGGTTTCTGTTTTATGGTTACCATGAGGCTTACAGGCAACATCTTAAAAATCACTTTAAAATAAACTTATGACAACCTAACTCTGATAATAAAGAAAAGAAAAAAAGACAAGCAAAGAGAAAATACTTCACAATTTAATTCATTCCCCCTGCTTTTTGATTTTTTTAAATCTCCATATATGTCTTTTCATACTGTGTATCTCTCAAAAACCTGCAGTTATTATTTTGATAGATTTGTCTTTTAGTCTTCCTACTAAAGATATGAGTGGTTTACACACTGCAATTACATTGTTAGATTACTGTGTATTTGTCAGTGTATTTACTACTATCAGCAAGTTGTATACCTTCAGATGATTTCTGGTTGTTCTTTAACCTCCTTTTCTTTCAGATTAAAGAAATTCTTCTAGAATATTTTGTATAAGACAAGTCTGGTGCTGATGAAACCCCTCAGCTTTTCTTTGTCTGGGAAAGTCTTTATTTTTCCTTCATGTTTGGAGAAGAATTTGCTGGATATAATCTAGGTTGGCATTTGTTTCTTCAGAAGTTTTGCATATGTAACCTCACTCCCAATCTGGCCAATAAGATTTCCACTGAGAAGTTTACTGCCAGACATATCGGAACTCCTTTATATGTTATTTGCTTATTTTCTCTTGCTTCTTTTAGAACTCTTTCTTTGTCCTTAACCTTCGAGAGTTTGATTATTATGTGCCTGAGATATCGTCTTATTTGGTTTGAATCTTCTTGATGTTCTTTAATCTTCTTGTACTTGGATAGTCATATTTTTCTTTAGGCTTGGAAAGAAATGCTTGGAAAGTTCAGTTATTTTTTGAATAAAATATGTACCCCAATATTGTTATCTACATTCTCTTTAAGCAAGTAACTTTTAGTTTTGCCCTTTGGAGGCTATTTTATATATATTGTAGGTTTACTTTATTCTTTTTTTTCTTCTGTGTGTATTTTTATATATCCTGCCTTTGAACTCACTTTATTCTTTCTTCTGCTTCATCAATTTTGCTGAGAGATTCTGATGCATTTTTTTAGTTGTCAATTCAATTTTTCAGCTCCAAATTCCTGCTTTATTTTATTATTTCGATCTCTTTGTTAAATTTCTCTGGTAGAATTCTGCATTCTATCTTTGTGTTTATCTTAAAGTTCACTGAGCTTCCTTAAGACAGCTATTTTGAATTCCCTATTTGAGAGGTCATATTTCTTTATCACTCCAGGTTTGGTCACTGGTGCCTTATTCAGTCCATTTGGTGAGGCAATGTTTTCCTGGATGTGGTTGATGCTTGTGGAAGTTTGTTAATGTCTGGGCATTGAAGAGTTAAGTATGTATTCCAAACCTTGCAGTCTGTGCTTATTTGTACCCATCCTTCTTGAAAGAAGTTTCCAAGAATTCAAATGGGATTTAATATTGTGACCTAAACCTGTGGCCACTACAGCCCTTTTAGCACTAGTGGGCACACTAAGCTGCAACTCTTGCAGATTCCTAGATACACAGCCTTGGTGGACTTGGTGAAGATAAAGGAGAATTTCCCAGGCAAAGTCTGTCACTTTTCTCCCTTCTTTTCTCCAAGAAAAAGGAGTCTGTCTGTGCTGGGCTGCCTGGAGATAGGGAAGTGGTGTCACAGGCACTCTTATGGCCACCATAGCTGGTCCAGTGCTGGGTTGCACTTGAAGTCCATGACCTTCTAGATGAGTAGAGTAATTGGGTGAGCCCAATGCCTGTTGCCATTACTGTCTGGTGCTACTGATTTTATTCATGGTCCAAGGCCACTTTGGTCAACACGTAGTGAACCCTGCTGGGAATGGGTCTGTCCTACCAGGGCAGTAGATTCCCTTCTGGCCTGGGGGTGAATCTATAGATGCTGTTCAGGAGCAAAGGCCTGAAATCAGAGGCTTCAGGAACTTGTCTGGTGCTTTATTATACAGTGGCTGAGCTGTTATCCAATTTTCAAGACAAAACCCTCTCTATATACTTCCTTCCTTTAAGCAAAAGGAGTTTTTCCCCATGCTGCACTGCCTGAAGTTGTGGGAGTGGTGACATAGGCACTACCATGGCTGCCACAGCTGGTGTTGCGGTGGGCCACACTTCAACCTCACTACCTCCAAGAACAGCACAGCACTTGGGCTTTCCAAGGACTGCAGTCCTTCTGACTGGACTGCCATTCAAAATTATTTAGGGCTCTAGGCTACCTTACAGCTGCTGGTGAAGCTGGCCAGGGCTTGTGTTCTTCTAGCTGAGGTGGAAGATTCCCCTTTGGCCCCAGGCTGGTCTAAATACTCCCCCCGTGATCAATAGTGGAATTTTGCCCAGTGTAGTGTTCCACTGTGTGTACCACACTTGCTTCACTCTCTCTCCTGCAAGCACACAGATTCTTCATGCTGTCCTGCCTGGGGTTGGAGGAGAGGCGACATAAGCAATGAAAGAGTGTCCTTCCTACCCTCTTCAATGCCTCTTTCTTTGTTATTTGTTAAAACCTGGTACTGTGATTGTGCACACCTGATTTTTGGTTCTTATGAAGGTGCTTCTCCCCCCACCTCCCCCTGTGGATAGTTCAATTTGGTGTTCCTGCAAGGCAATGATTGCTTGAGGGGTTCTATTTGGCCATATTGATTCACCTCCTCCCTCAAGTCTCTTTAATTTTTTTTATTTATCCTTATAATTAGGGTACCTTATATTCTACAGCACTTCTTAGTTTACAGCAGGTTCATATATATCATTTTATTTGATCTTTACATTTTCTCTGTGAGCACAACTATTACCTTAATTTTGCAGATAAACAAATTGAGCCTCCAGGTTCTATGGCTAGTTAAAGAGTGAGTCTGATTTGCATTTCTCTGATGGCCAGTGATGATGAGCATTTTTTCATGTGTTTTTTGGCTGCATAAATGTCTCCTTTTGAGAAGTGTCTGTTCATGTCTTTCACCCACTTTTTGATGGGGTTGTTTATTTTTTTCTTGTAAATTCGTTTGAGTTCATTGTAGATTCTGGATATTAGCCCTTTATCAGATGAGTAGGTTGTGAAAATTTTCTCCCATTTTGTAAGTTGCCTGTTCACTCTGATGATAGTTTCTTTTGCTGTGCAGAAGCTCTTTAGCAAACCACAATGAGATACTATACCATCTCACACCAGTTAGAATGGCCATCATTAAAAAGTCAGGAAACAACAGGTGCTGGAGAGGATGTGGAGAAATAGGAACACTTTTACACTGTTGGTGGGACTGTAAACTAGTTCAACCATTGTGGAAGTCAGTGTGGCGATTCCTCAGGGATCTAGAACTAGAAATACCATTTGACCCAGCCATCCTATTACTGGGTATATACCCAAAGGACTATAAATCATGCTACTATAAAGACACATGCACACATATGTTTATTGTGGCACTATTCACAATAGTAAAGACTTGGAACCAACCCAAATGTCCAACAATGATAGACTGGATTAAGAAAATGTGGCACATATACACCATGGAATACTATGCAGTCATAAAAAATGATGAGTTCATGTCCTTTGTAGGGACATGGATGAAACTGGAAATCATCATTCTCAGTAAACTATCTCAAGGACAAAAAACCAAACACCGCATGTTCTCACTCATAGGTGGGAATTGAACAATGAGAACACATGGACACAGGAAGGGGAACATCACACTCTGGGGACTGTTGTGGGGTGGAGGGAGGGGGGAGGGACAGCATTAGGAGATATACCTAATGCTAAATGATGAGTTACTGGGTGCAGCACGCCAACATGGCACACGGATACTTATGTAACAAACCTGCACATGGTGCACATGTACCCTAAAACTTAAAGAATAATAATAATAATAATAAAATCCAATTAGTTATCAAAAAAAGGAACAAAGCTGGAGGCATCACACACACACACATACACACACACACACACAAAAGAGTGAGTCTGAGTCTATATCCAAGCATTCAAGACTAAGTCCAATGATCTAATATATTGTTTTTCAAATATTATATTTTTTGCATAAAAATGCACTTACATGGTTGCATTGAAGTTTAAAATAAAATGATTAATGCAGAGTCCAGAGTTCTTTACAATAACCAAGGTTTTTTACGAACAGTGTTGTCTACTGCTTTCCCTTTCCTTGCACCCTTTGCTGGATCCCATGCCTTCAGAACTTGGCTTTCTCTCCCTGCTGAAATTGCTCTTGCAGCAACTGGTAACCCCGTGAAGAATAGATTCTGTAATGTTTTCTGTGTTCTCATTTTCTTTTCTTGTTATTGCAGTACCTAACATAAATCTCTTTACCATTTTAACCATTTCTGGGTATATAGTTCAGTGGCAGTAGGCACATTCATATTGTTTGCTGTGCAACCATCACCATTCATCTTCAGAACTTCTTCATCCTCCCAAAGTGAAACTCTGTACCCATGAAACAGTAAGTCCCCATTCCACTCTCCCACCAGCTCCCAGCAACCACTATCCTACTTTCTGACTCTGTGAATTTAGCTACTGTAAGTACCACATACAAACGAAGTACCATATAAAAGTCATGCAGCATTTATCCTTTTTTATCTAGCTTATTTCAATCAGTATAATGTTTTTAAGGTTCATCAATGTTGTAGCATGTGCCACAATTTCATTACTTTTTGACCGAATAATATTCCATTGTTAAGTATATATTACATTTTGTTTATTCATCTGTTGATGGACATTAGGGTTGTTTTCACATTTGGCTATTGTGAGTAATGCTGCTATGAATATTGTTGTACAAATATCCCTTCAAGACACTGCTTTTAATTCTTCAGAGTATATACCCAGAAATAGAATTGCTGGGTCATATGGTAATTTTAGGTTTAATTTTTTTAAGGAACTGCCATACTGTTTTCCACAGTGGCTGCATCATTTTTCATTCTCACAAGCAATGCACAAGGATTCCAATTTCTTCACATCCTTACCAACACTTATTTTTTTCTGTTTTTTTTGGTGGGATGCAATGACCATCTCAAGGGGTAGGAAGTGGTATTTCTTTGTGATTTTGAGTTGCCTTTCCCATTGAATAGCGATGGTGAGCATCTTTTCATGTACTTACAACCATCATTGGCATATTTTTAAAACGAACACCAGGAATCAGATTTTTTGGTTCTGATCTTCCCAAGTTCGGTTTGTTCCATTTGTTCTTTTATTGGCCAACAGTCTTTAGCTTCCCTCCAGTACCTTTTTTGCTTAAACTCACTCAGCTTGATTTCTATTGCTTGTAAACAATACTTTTAATTCAGCTTTTTTTTTTAAACAACACTTTTAATTTTAACAAGTAACTATATTCCTTTTTGGCTCCACTAACTTTGCAATGAACTGCAGCACTTGGTTCACCCTGCTATCTTTGCAAAGTGTTTCTGCTATATTCCTACTATATTCTGATTATTTATAAATAAGAACAATTATTAGCCATGGCAAAGAAAAAAATCATCAAAATGTTCCTTTTTAGCTTAGTGTAACAAATACAAGAGGAACACATTTAAAGTGTACTTTTCTCTCCACATGAATCACAAAGGTACATGTTTATTATTGCCCTTTGTGTTTGTGTTCTCTCCTCTGCAGAGATGTCAGGGTGATAGTGGTCTATGCTATAGCAACCAGTCAAGCAAATTTTGGAAGTCAGAGGGGCAGCAACCTGGAAGGGGAGGTGGGTGGAATAGTGGGGTAGGAAAGTGAACAGCATGGGGTCAGAGGACTAGAGTTTGCTTAGGTCTCTACTTTCTAGCCATGCAAATCTACAGCATTCCTGTTTTAGAATCTCATAAGGCAGAGTGAGAATTAAATGGTATTATCTATGCACAGCACCTCATTGTACTGGAATTTAGTAAGAATTCAGTAAAGGTTAGCTATCTTTCCCACCCCAAAGAGCTATTTTTATATCAAAATTTTAAAATTATCTTTACTTCTAGTGAGACTTTCTCCTAGCTGATATTTAAGAAGCATGGGATATAGACATCTTTATCTCTTCTTAAATTAATGTCTTGCATTTATTGTAACAAGATGGCTTTCTAATTGTACAGACATTAAACTTAAAAAAATGTCACAGTGGGAAAGGGGCATTAACCATGCCATTACTGAAATGTGGAATGAGGATAAGATCAATGCCTTGATTTTCTATAAATAAGAGTCACATAAAATGTCATTTTTCTACACTCATTCTACTGTCAGGGTTTCTGAAGAAATGAAGAGAAAAAAAGTTATAGCGTATTTCACTGACACCTTAGAAGATCTGAATTAATCGTCTTTAAGAATCTATACAGTTTTACTAAATAATAGTTCAGCTCAAATTAAAATGGAAATTGCAGTAATAATTTTCCTCTGAGAAAGAACTCCTTTGTCTGATATGTCACTGTATCATCATTTATTATTCTGTTATTAAAATGTCTATTCAGTTGTATTTTCTTCTTTAGGGTTAATTACAAGCTTAAAGATTGGCTATCAACTCTCTATCCAATGGCATAGTTAGATCCTGGGACATATTCTCAGGATTCTGACAAAGAAGGATCTTGGATACATGTCTATCTTCTCTGTCCAGATTTTGGAAGAAAAGTGAGTTAAAGTGACTGCATAATTTACCAATAGGAAGAAATCATCATGCTTACACTTTTTCAGACTTGTGCCTTTTTTTTGGGTAAAGAATTTTAAATTGTGTTTTGCCAGAACCACCAATAGAGACTTGGAAAAGCTGTGTGGTTGCCCTTGGTCAGTGGAAATGACAGAGGTCAAGCTTAATATTGTGCAGTACTTCCAAACCCTGTCAGACATGATTACGGTTTCTGTTTATAACCATTCAATTTCTTCATCTGTGGACACTCTCTGCTATCTCTCTTTTGAAAAATGTTTGTGTTCTTTATTCCTTTAACAGAGGGGTTAGACTTCATGAGAAGACAATGATCCGTCAAGACTTCAATGTCCTTGTTTCCCTTGCCCCTAAATATATCAAAATGTTATGTTTATGGTTGTTAGAGTGCCACTGGCCAACCTCCATACAATTGCATCTGAACCATGATACGATTCCAGTTAATGCTTTGAGAATTCGATGTGGTGTTTTCATTTGTCTCACTAGTAAATGGATATGATGTTTTCTAGTCCAAAATGTGTAGTCTTCTCTGCTGTAAGCGGCCCCATAGGTATCTTTGAATATAGGAATGATACAGTATTTTAAAATTAGACCCATGACTTCACACATAAAACACAAAACAGACTCTCTGTTAGAAAGAAACAATTCTTAGACATCAACATTAAAAACAATAGAAGCTCCATGATACAGAATGCTGAAAAGCCTTAAGTCTAGTATCATACTAAAAGCAGTCACACAGTGGAAACTCACTGTAACATTCTTGAAACTCAGTATCTGCTCCATTCTGCCTCAAGTATTGTTTCTATTAAAGCTTGTAATCTTTACATTGTAAAGATTTGACACATTTTCATACCAACTTCATCATTCCTCAACATTTTGTCTCACCTGAGAAAAAACTGTGACTGAATGCTCCTATGTCTTATTCATCTGCATTTCTTCAGCATGCTATGCAGTGCCTGATCTTTAGTGCAGCTCAATAAAAATAACTGCTTAATGAAAGAGGAGTTTTTTCTTATTTTATGCTTTTTCATAGCTTGAACTTCCTTTTACAGATACCATTGCCTGATGACATTTGACAATTTGTTATAATGTTTTTGGTAGTACATGGAGCTGTGGCCTCCATATCTAAGAGGAGCAAGAGAAGGCTCCATTCTTTGAGTAAAAATAATGTAATTAAAAAGTCATTTGTGATTTTTGTCTTTATGGTTTTTGGTAGTCTCTCAAGTTCTCTTTTCTGTCTACTTGGCTATTCTACCTATGTCTCATGGATACCTAAAACTCGTATGTCCTAAGCTGAACACATGTTTTCATCTTTAAACCTATTCCATTTTGCTGCTTCTGTTAATACCAGCACATTTATTGCAATTATTATATCCAATAATTTGACATTTGTGCTTGACGTCTACCCTTTCCTGCATCTAATACACATAACTTCTGATCTGCTGCCCTGCACTGCCAGTTCTATCTTCCCAACATCATTTATATCTGTCTCCTTCTCTGTGTACCCAACTTCTACTTGCTTCATGAAATCATCTATTCTTTTCTTTTTTTCTTCTTTCTGCCCCTAGTCCCTCCTTTTTTTAAATCAAGAATCATCATATTGAACCAGATTTCTAATCGTGTCATTCAGTCTTTTGTGTTTTGTCTTAAAGCCTCTAACTGCTTACAGAAAACAGTATGAACATTTTAGCTCTTGGTTTTAGAATAGCATTGCCTAAGAGAACCCAATGCCAGCTGCAACTTGGAGGATCTAATGCTAAGTGAAGTAAACCAGAGAGACAAACACCGCATGATCTTACTTATGTGTGGAATCTAAAAAAGTCAAACTCATAGAATTAGAGAGTAGAATGGTGGTTATCAGAGGCTGGGTGGAGTGAGAAATGGAGAGATAATGGTCAGAGGGTATAAAGTTTCAGTTAGGAGGAATAGGTTCTGGGGATTTATTGTACAGCATGGTGATTATAGTCAATAATAATGTGTGTTTAAAAATTATTAAGAGTAGATTTAAATATTCTTACCACATGCACACAAGTATGTGAGGTGATGTCTATAGTAATTAGCTTGATTCAATCATTTACAATGCATACATATATCAAAACATCACATAGCCTGAAAAATTATAATTTTGTCAATTCAATAAGAAATTGAAGATAAAAAATGTAATAGCCATTTTTAAAAAGTAAAATGCAAGTACTGTATTTTATTTAAACCAATATATTCAAAATATCAGTTCAAAATTCAATATAAGATATTCGTGAGATATTTTACATTTTTTTCTACTAAATCATGGAAACATTTTCTGGTTTCATTTTCTATGTCTAAATATATGTAGTTTTCAATGTAGAGTTCTTATATATTTCGAAGTATTTTATTTTTACTTTATTATAAATGGTGTTTTATTTTTAAAAAATCATAATTCTGAAATGAAATGCAAAAAATGAAAACCCACAAATTGAATGTATGGCTTAATAAATATTATTGGGGCAACTGTACTAAGTAAAAAAAAAACAGAAATAAAATTGTGTTTCAGGAAGCCCACTATGTGCCCCATCCTAAACACAACTCCCTCCTTCCTGTCATATTATTATACTGCCTTTACAGAAGCCACTTTTTTTACATTTTTAAAATATTTTTATCCACCAAATGAATATCCCTAGACATAATAGTCTAGACTTTCTCACTTTACATTATAACTTTTATTTTCTGGGAGAAATCCTACCTGGTGATTTTACATTTTCTTTGAAAATTATATATGTTTATATAGATTCTTTTAAGATATTCCTTAATTCATTGATATTTTTTATGTTTTTTAACCCAATAGTAAATAACCAAATTATTGCTGAATTCAATCTGCTAATACTTTAAGATTTTTATGAAAGTTAGGAAGTGTTCCCTCCTCTATTCTCACCTCTCTCTTCATCTAGGATTTGTATGCTTGCTTTCTTAATTGATATAATAACCAGAAAAGCCATCAGGCCTGAAGTTTTCATTGTGGATTTGTTTTTTAACCAATTCTTTTTCGACCTAGGATTTTTTTTTGTTTTTGTCTTTTTATACTTTAAGTTCTGGGGTGCATGTGCAGAACGTGCAGGTTTGTTACATATGTATAAGCATGCCATGGTGGTTTGCTGCACCCATCAACCTGTCATCTACGTTAGGTAATTCTCCTAATGCTACCTCTCTCCTAGCCTCTCACCCACTGGCAAGCCCCAGTGTATGATGTTCCCTTCCCTGTGTCCATGTTTTCTCATTGTTCGACTCCCACTTTTGAGTGAGAACGTGTGGTATTTGGTGTTCTGTTCTTGTGTTAGTTTGCTGAGAATGATGGTTTCCAGTTTCATCCACGTTCCTGCAAAGGACATGAACTCATGTTTTTTTATGGCTGCATAGTATTCCATGGTGTGTATGTGCCACATTTTCTTAATCTAGTCTATCATTGATGGACAGTTGGGTTGGTTCCAAGTCTTTGCTATCATGAACAGTGACACAATAAACGTATGTGTGCATGTGTTTTTATGGTAGAATGATTTATAATCTTTGGGTATATACCCAGTAATGGTATTGCTGGGTCAAATGGTATTTCCAGTTCTAGATCCTTGAGGAATTGCCATGCTGTCTTCCACAATGGTTGAATTAATTTTGCACTCCCAACAACAGTGTAAAAGCATTTCTATTTCTCCACATCCTCTCCAGCATTTATTGTTTCCTGACTTTTTAATGATCGCCATACTAACTGGCATGAGATGGTATCTCATTGTAGTTTTGATTCACATTTCTCTAATGACCAGTGATGATGAGGTTTTTTACATATGTTTGTTGGCCACATAAATGCCTTATTTTGAGAAGTGTCTGTTCATATTCTTCACCCACTTTTTGATGGGGAGGTTTGTTTTTTTCTTGTAAATTTGTTAAGTTCTTTGTAGATTCTGGATAGTAGTCCTTTGTCAGGCAAATAGATTGCAAAAATTTTCTTCCATTCTTTAGGTTGTCTGTTCACTCTGATTATAGTTTCTTTTGCTGTGCAGAAGCTCTTTAATTATACCCCATTTGTCAATTTTGGCTATTGTTGCCATTGCTTTTGGTGTTTCAGTCATGAAGTCTTTGGCCATACGTATGTCCTGAATGTTATTGCCTAGGTTTTCTTCCAGGGCTTTAGGTCTTATAAGTCTTTAATCCATCTTGAGTTAATTTTTGCATAAGGTGTAAGGAAGGGGTCCAGTTTCAGTTTTCTGCATATGGCTAGCCAGTTTTCCTAACACCATTTATTAAATAGGGAATTCTTTCCTCATTGCTTGTTTTTGTCAGGTTTGTCAAAGATCAGATGGTTGTAGATGTGTGGTATTATTTTTGAGGCCTCTGTTCTGTTCCATTGGTCTATATATCTGTTTTGCTAACAGTACTATGCTGTTTTTGTTACTGTAGCCTTGTCGTATAGTTTGAAGTCAGGTAGCATGATGCCTCCAACTTGGTTCTTTTTGCTTATAATTGTTTTGGCTCTGCAGCCTCTTTTTTTGGTTCCATATGAAATTTATAATAGCTTTTTTCTAATTCTGTGACGAAAGTCAATGGTAGCTTGATGGGGATAGCATTGAATCTATAAATTGCTTTGGGCAGTCTGGCCATTTTCACAATATTGATTCTTCCTAGCCATGAGCATGAAATATTTTCCAATTTGTGTCTTCTCTTATTTCCTTGAACAGTGGTTTGTAGTTCTCCTTGAAGAGGTCCTTCACATGCCTTGTAAATTGTATTCTTAGGTATTCTCTTTGTAGCAATTGTGAATGGGAGTTCACTCATGATTTGGCTCTCTGTTTGTCTGTTACTGGTGCATAAGAATGCTTGTGATTTTTGCACATTGATTTTGTATCCTGAGACTTTGCCGAAGTTGCTTATTAAAGCTTAAGGAGATTTTGGGCTGAGACGATGGGGTTTTCTAAATATACAATCATGTCATCTGCAAACAGAGACAATTTGACTTCCTCTCTTTTTATTCGAATGTGCTTTTTTTCTTTTGCCTGATTGCGCTGGCCAGATCTTCCAATACTATGTTGAATAGGAGTGGTGAGAGAGGGCATCCTTGTCTTGTGCCAGTTTTCAAAAGGAATGCTTCCAGTTTTTGCCCATTCAGTATGATATTGGCTGTGAATTTATCATAAATAGCTCTTATTATTTTGAGGTGTGTTCCATATAACCTAGTCTATTGAGAGTTTTTAGCATGAAGGGGTGTAGAATTTTACTGAAGGCCTTTTTTTTTTTTTTGCATCTATTGAGATAATCATGTGGGTTTTGTCATTGGTTCTGTTTATGTGATGGATTAGGTTTATTTATTTGTGTATGTTAAACCAGCCTTGCATCCCAGGGATGAAGCTGACTTGATCGTGGTGGATAAGTTTTTTGATGTGCTACTGGATTTGGTTTGCCAGTATTTTATTGAAGATTTTTGCATCCATTTTCATCAGGGATATTGGCCTGAAATTTTCTCTTTTTGTTCTGTGTCTGCCAGGTTTTTGAATCAGGATGATGCTGGCCTCATAAAATGAGTTAGGGAGGATTCCCTCTTTTTCTATTGTTTGGAATTGTTTCAGAAGGAATGGTACCAGCTACTCTTTGTACCTCTGGTAGAATTCGGCTGTGAATCCATCTGGTCCTGGACTTATTTTGGTTGGTAGGCTATTAATTACTGCCTCAATTTCAGAATTTATTATTGGTCTGTTCAGGGATTCGAATTCTTCCTGTTTTAGACTTGGGAGGGTGTATGTATCCAGGAATTTATCCATTTTGTCTAGATTTTATTGTTTATTTGCATAGAGGTGTTTTATAGTATTCTCTGATGGTAGTTTGTATTTCTGTGGGATCAGTGGTGATACCCCTTTTATTATTTTTTTATTGCGTCTATTTAATTCTTCTCTCTTTTCTTCATTAGTCTGGTTAGTAGTCTATTTTGTTGATCTTTTCAGAAAACCAGCTCCTGGATTCATTGATTTTTTTTTTTTTTTGAAGGGTTTGTCTCTTATCTCCTTCAGCTCTGCTATGATCTTAGTTATTTCTTGTCCTCTGCTAGCTTTTGAATTTGTTTTCTCTTGCTTCTCTTTTTCTTTTAATTGTGCTGTTAGCGTGTCAATTTTAGATCTTTCCTGCTTTCTCTTGTGGGCATTGAGTGCTATAAATTTCCCTCTAAACACTGCTTTAGCTGTGTCCCAGAGATTCTGGTACATTGTGTCTTTGCTCTCATTGGTTTCAAAGAACTTATTTATTTCTTCCTTAATTTTGTTATTTATCTAGTAGTCATTCAGGAGCAGGTTGTTCTGTTTCCATGTAGTTGTGGGGTATTGAGTGAGTTTCTTAATCCTGAGTTCTAGTTTGATTTCACTGTGGTCTGAGAGACTGTTTGTTATGATTTCTGTTCTTTTGCATTTGCTGAGGAATATTTTACTTCCAATTATGTGGTCAATTTTAGAATAAGTGCGATGTGGTGCTGAGAAGAATGTATATTCTCTTGATTTGGGGTGGAGAGTTCTGTAGATGTCTACTAGATCCACTTGGTCCATAGCTGAGTTCAAGTCCTGAATATCCTTGTTAATTTTCTGTCTCATCGATCTGTCTAATATTGACAGTGGGGTGTTAAAGTCTCTTACACTGTTGTGTAAGAGTCTAAGTCTCTTTGTACATCTCTAAGAACTTGCTTGAATCTGGGTGCTCCTGTATCTGGTGTGTATATATTTAGGATAGTTAGCTCTTCTTGTTGCATTGATCTGTTGACCATTATGTAATGCCCTTCTTTGTCTCTTTTGATCTTTGTTGGTTTGAAGTCTGTTTTATCAGCGACTAGGATTGCAAACCCTGTTCTTTTTTGCTTTCCAGTTGCTTGGTAAATATTCCTCCATTCCTTCACTTTGAGCCAACATGTGTCTTTGCAGGTGAGATGGGTCTCCTGAATACAGCACACCAGTGGGTGTTGAGTCTTTATCCAATTTGCCAGCCTGTGTCTTTTAATTTAGGCATTTGGCCAATTTACATTTAAGGTTAATATTGTTATGTGTGAATTTGATCCTGCCACTATAATGCTATCTTGTTATTTTGCCTGTTAGTTGATGCAGTTTCTTGTCATTTGTTCTTTTATGTGATGGATTACGTTTATTGATTTGTATATGCTGAACCATGCTTGCATCCCAGGGATGAAGTGGACTTGATCATGGTCAATAATCTTTATGTGCTGCTGGATTTGGCTTGCCAATTGACTGCATCTAAGTGTTGATGGTCTTTACAAATTGGCATGTTTTTGCAGTTGCTGGTACTGGTTGTTCCTTTCCATGTTTAGTGCTTCCTTCAGGAGCTCTTGTAAGGCAGGCCTAGTGGTGACAAAATCTCTCAGCATTTGCTTGTCTATAAAGGATTTTATTTCTCCATCACTTATGAAGCTTAGTTTGGCTGGATATGAAATTCTGGGTTGAAAATTCTTTTCTTTCAGAATGTTGAATATTGGCCCTCACTCTCTTCTGGCTTGCAGGGTTTCTGCAGAGAGATCCACTGTTAGTCTGATGGGCTTCCCTTTGTGGGTAACTCACTCTTTCTCTCTGGCTGACCTAACTTTTAAAAATAGATATAGAGCTATTCAGATGTTTCCATTTCATCTTTTGATAGTTTTGGTAAATTATATTTTTCAGGGCATTTGTGCATCTTATCTAAGTTGTAAAATTTATCATCTTTAATAACATATTTCATAGTGATTCTTCACTTTTTCTTTCCAACTTTTATTTTAGGTTCAAGGGTTACATGTGCAGGTTTGTTACATAGGTAGATTGTGTGGGGGTTTAGTGTACAAAAAAATTTGTCACCCATGGAATCAGCCTGATATCCAATAGGTAGTTTTTCAATCCTCACCTTCCCCCTTCCCTCCACACTCAAGTAGGCTCCAGTGTTTATTATTCCCTTCTTTGTGTCCATGTGTAACGCAATGTTTAGTTCCCACTTATAGGTGAGAACATGTCGTATTTAGTTTTTTGTTCCTGTGTTAATTTGCTTAGGATAATGGCTCCAGCTCCATTCATGTTTCTTCAAAAGATATGATTTCATTCTTCTTTATGGCTACATAGTATTCCATGGTGTATATGTACATTTTCTTTATGTTGTCTACTGTTGATGAGCATCTAGGTTGACTCTATGTCTTTGATATTGTGAATAGTGCTGTGATTAACATACACGTGCATGTATCTTTGTGGTAGAATGATTTATATTCATTTGGGTATATAACCATGAAACATGTTTTTATCTACAAATGCGCAACAGCCATGTGCGGCTAATGGCTACTGTTATAGACAATACATTTCTAGAACTTACGTTGTCTTTTACAAACCTGCTTCTGACTCTGATTTTCTTTCCTGTGTATATGCTCCATGCAGCAGTCGAATTGAAATCTATTTTCATATTTGTGAATCATCCAAGTTATTTTGCCACCTTCTCTTTCTCCTGTCTTATATCCATGGAATGCTCTTCTTTCCTTTACATTTCCAAATTCTGCAAGTGGTTTTGGGCTTTTTTCAAATGCCCTCTGACCCACGAGATCTTATCTTCCAAAACGTGAAGTAAACTTTCCCCTCTCTGACTTTCCATAGACTATTTCTATGAATTCCCTTAGCAATCTTAATTTTTGTACACATCCATCATATCTTCTTTATTAGGTTGTAAATTCTTGAAAGCAGGCACTGTATTTTCTTCATTGTGCCACACGTAATTCTTAACCCTATACTTTGCTCATAAAAGTGTTTACAGAATGCTTAATAAATGATATGTTAAACTCCATGTGAAGGTGATTATATTAACTGAGCTGAGAAATGATTGTGAATAGTTAAAAATGAAAAAAGTGCAATTGTTTGTGTATTGTTTCTGAATTTATGTAACATTGAAAACAGTGCTTTTAAGTTAGCAAAAAATATTCCTTTACCAAATGCGACATACTCATGGCTTATGTAAAGAATTTATTAAGGACTTAATAAGAGCCAGGAGAATGCTTTCATAGATTACTTTACAATCACCTTGATTAGCTTTTCATTGAAATAGGATGCTGCAGGATGTTACTTTTATTTTACTTAATAGTTCCTTGCTAAGGACCACAGGGAATCAGGAAGAACCTCCCTGCCTCTCCAGACCCCTCCATGGGCTATAAAACTATGCTTTCTCTTTTGTTTTACATTATTATTTCCTTCAAGGTGACAGGAAGCTTGATATTGGTGTAATTCTTTCATGATAGTGTCTCTTAAATTTTCTTTGGACGTATTCTTATCTTGTAAAATAATTTTTTCTAACAGAAAAGCATAAAAATCTGTTAATCCATGCACCAAGTTTTCATATTCTAACCCAGCTTCTTTCTTTCTCTTGGACATAACTTAAGGAAAATTTCTCTTTGGTCACTGAGTATAGCAGATACTGTCAGTGCTTCATCCATCTCCTTTGGGATCCCCTTACCATTTTCACTCATGCCAGCCTACTTTCAACATCTAGGACCTTTGCACAGCAGGGTGGAAGTACCTAAAAATTAAAGTACTCCTGAGGGCAGCCCCTAACCAGTGACTGATGGATGTGGGGGCAAATACACTCCAGCTTCCTCAGCCCTTTGCTGGGAAGCCTGAGTTGTCTACTGTCTTGTAGAACTTCCCCCATCACCCATTTCAGTCATGTACTATGCTTGCTGCCTGAATAATGCATCCTTTATTGTTTGCTTTCCCTGTGTCACCTGCTCTGTCCAATATGAGCATCCCTGCCCTTCTTAAATCTAGATGCATTCAATCTCTGACCCAACCTCCACTTCCTGGAGAACTCAAATAAGACACTGAGCTATCAAGGATTTAAAGTCATTAGCACGGTTTCTATTCTCACTACCTCTCTTTCCCTCTCCTTCCCCCTTCTTTTCTGCTTCTTTCTCTTTTTTCCTGTGACTTTCTTTTCCTTGTCCAGTATTTATACAGTACATAATTTATGCCAGTCATTGAATAATAGACATGAAAGGCAGTTTCCTTATCCTCAAGAATCTCAGAATCTATTCATGGAGACAGAGCAGTAAAGAGAACATTACAATGCAGAGTAGTAAGTATGCTAAGATAGAAAAAAAAGGTGTTACCAGAATGAAATACAAAGAGAAATACATGGCATCCGAAAAGGAGTTGATGCCCAGATTGTTTTAAAGTAGTTATTCTCAAACCCTGGTCCCTTTTACCAGCATCAGCATCACCTGGGAACTTCCTAGGAATGCATATTTTCAGAGCTTACTCAGACCTACTGACTCAGAAACTCTGAGGGTGGGACAATCCATATTGCAACAAACTCTCTCGCCATTCTTATGCATTTATTTCACTTCTCCAGTGGGTCTTGGAATCACCTTCCAAATAAACATTTGCATAGTCTCATTCAGCTTCTGGAGGTACCTAAATTAAAACAGTGCTCTTGAACTACTGAAAGTTTTAATTACCTGGGGCTGTTTGGGATTATTGCAGTCTAGTTACATAGCAGGTTTTCCATTGAATTATGTTGAATTATATTCCACTGAATGTATCATGAAATCTCTGGTTTGGCTTTTTTGTTTTTTTTATCCTTTGCTTTTCAACTTAAAAAAAAAAAACAACTATTTAAGCCTACTGTTGATTGTGTTAACACTAGTTTTTGGTTTTTGACCTTTTTTTGAGTAACAAAAGATTCTACCTAAGCTTGTTTCAACTTATCGCTACAAATATCCTCATCAGACTGAATGAAGAAAATGGTGTTGGTTTTCATAAAACACCTGTGAAAGCCATTAAGAGAAAGTTATTTATTCCAAATACTTAATTCTAAATTTGAAATTACTGAAGCTCATGCACAGGTTTGGTCATGTTAATACTAGAAGAGAAATTTTTACACGGACTGCTATCGGGTAGCCTTCTACTAATCAAGAACTACCCCACACAGGATGAACCTAGTGGGAGAAAAAAATAATAATCTTGAAGATTTGGTGTGGCATCAGAACGACACCTGGCTGATTACTTAAGAAACAATCTCTTAAGATTGTTTTATCATTTTACGTTTACAATGAAAAAATCTCCTTGGCTTGACTGGCCATTAAGTGGTTTCCTCTTTATTATATGAGGCTGGCATGTCATAATAAAAATGTCTCAGCAATTTGTACATAATACTGTAAATCCTGGCAGCAAAAGTGTTTGACAGGTCTCACTACCAACATCATTAGAGAAGAATAAATAGAAACACATACTCAAACATAAACTACTAGCAGAGTTCTGAATGATTTCTTATATTCTTACAGTTTTACTAATCGTATTTTCTAAAGTGTAAAATCATGGTGTGATCATCCTATGGAGATATACTCATCCATTTCTCATTTTATACTCAGTAATTTTTATTACACACAAGACATGTAGACCAATTTAATTTGCATATCATAGGAACAGTTAGTTGACCTAAATTATGTAGATTTAGATTGGTCTCTCCCCAAACTAGATTCCCTCCTTATCTTCCTATATATCAGCGTTATTATCATTTTCATGTGAATCCAGATTGAAAATTAGAGTTTTATCTTTGACCCCATCTGTCATAGCCAGCTCTGCTTGCCATAACAAAATACCATAGACTGTGTGGCTTAAACAACAGAAATGTATTTCTCACAGTTATGCAGGCTGGGAAGTCTAAGATCAAGATTCTGGCAATGTAGGTTTCATTTTGAGGCCTCTTTTCTTAGCTTGTAGGTAGCTGCTACTACACTGTGTGTTCACATGACCTTTTCTTTATGGCTGCTGGGGGTGGTGGAGAGAGAGAGAGACAGATCTTATGACTCTCCTTATAAGGGCACTAAATCCCATTATGCCCCTCATGACCTTATCTAACCCTAATTATCTCCCAAATGTCCCATCTCCAAATACCATCACACTGGGGTAAGATCTTCAACGTATGAATTTAGTGGTAGAGCGGGACATAAACATTCAGTCTGTAGCAACACCCTTTTCTTCTCAGTTACCAAGTTTTATCACAAAGTCTTTATGGTAATGCATTCTTCTGTCCCTTTTCATTCTGATTATAAACATTTGAATTCAGAACTGTTATTACTTTGTATCTGGTCTGCTGCACTAGCTTTTAAATGACAATTACCTTTTAAAAATTTTTTAATCTACCCTTTTCACCCAGTTTTCATATCAATCTCCTTAAAATGACTTGTATTTTGTCAGTGCTAGCTGAAAAGTGTTGATGATCCCCCATTGTCTGTAAGGTAAGGTGAGAGTGCTTGGCCTGGCCAAAGACTCCTATAATTATTCCACATATCTTCCTTTCCAACCCCATTTCCCTCTGTTCTCACCTTCCCTCTGTTGAGACATATTAATGGCCCATGGAACAAATAACCCTATGCTCCTATAAGTCTCGGTCTCAGTTCTATGCCTTTCACACGTGGCAGTCCTCCCACATCCCTCCCCACCTGTCTAAATTGCGGCTCTACATCAGCTGGAATCCTTCAAGAATCACTGCATTCTTAGGCAAATGTGTTCTATACTTGTCATTTGGCATTTTTACCCTATTATGTAAATATAAATGCACCCAAAAGAATATATAGTATCTCTGTGTATATTTCTTAATTTAAGTGAATGAAATCACTCCATTCTTACCATCCCACAACTAGGTGTTTGTTTTGTTTTCAATTCAACTATTCATCAATTTGCTTTTCTTGAGTTTTATTTGCATGGATTTACTTACTTCTCTTTATATATTTCACTGTATGACTATATTATCTTTTAATATTAGTCTCTTCTTCCCATGCATTTTATTTCCAATTATTTGCTAACTAAAAATGTTGATTCAATTTCTTGGTACACGTGTTCTTGGACATATCTTCTGAAAGTTAGGTTCTACTAGATTATGGATAGGTGCATTTTCAATTTTGCTACACATTGCCAACTGAGTTTCCAAAATAGCTGTATAAATTTGTACTAGTATCAGTATGAAAATTTCTGTTTCTGAAAGTACTCATCAGCTTTATTTTTTAACCCACATTCTGGTTGCATATGTATGTCTTGTTTTAAATCATAATTTTCTTGATTACTCATGAAGCTGAGAATCTATTCATGCTTATTTGCCACAAGGGTTTCATCTTCTATGAATTGCCTAGACATGTCTTTCGGCCACCTATTTTCTGTTTATATTTTCTTAGTAATTTGAAAATGTTTCTCGTGTATATTTTAACATATACACTGTAAATATCGTCTACAATTTTATTACATCTCTTTATATTGTTTGATGTCCTCTGTCATATATATTTAAATTTTGATGAAAAATCAATTTAAAGTAATTCTCAATTATAGCATTTATCACAATCTGATGTTTTATTTTTCTTAAATTTGTTTATTACCAGTCTTTATCCACTAGAATGTAAGCTCCATGAGACCAGAGGCAACTATCTTGAAATGGTGAGAACTTTTCATGACACCTAAGAGATGCTCAGGAAAGTTAATTGAATGAGTGAATAAATGGATGAAAGAGACTCTTCATTAGAGAAGGAGAGACAGAGAGACTCATCATGGCTACTGAGAATGCCTGGGTCTCTCAGTACAGTGTTAGTTCTTGCATGCTTTCACTACAGTTCGTGCTCTTGGGTTTTTCAAGATACTTCTACATTCTTGTAATAATTCACTCCCCTTCCCCACTCTACCTGCCTCTTAATCTGGTTTGAGTGGATTTATTACTTTCAACCAAAATAACTTGGACCAAGATGCACTTCTTCAGAGGATAGCTTCATGAGTTGGGAATATATCTAGTCTATTCACTATCCTCAGTACTTAGAGGAGTGACTGTCACACCGTAGGATCTCAATTAAATGTTTAATAAATGAAGATTGAACCTGTTGAAATTTTCATTACATTGCATTCGTAAATTAATTTGGATAGAATTGACATCTTTATAATAGTGTTCCTAGCCATTAACATGGCATAACGCTCCATTGATTTAAGCATTTCCTGTTCTTTAATAAGTTTAGCTATGAAGAAATTGACATACATTCTTTGATTTATAGTTAACTATTTTATATTTTGATTTTTATTTAGAATGGGATCTCTATTTTAAAGATTTTTTGAATTGAACTTTGCTAGCTTTAGAAATATTGTTAATTTTCTCTGTGGTCTTATCCTAACAACTTTCCTGGATTCTTGGAATTTTTTTCATAACTGAAAATAAGAGTAACAATATTGGTCACTTTCTGCATACCAGGCTCACTTCTAGGCACATTATATGTATTAACTCCTTTACTTCTCAGAAAAACACTATGAGAAGGTATTACTAACACCTTATTTTACAGATAAAGAAACTACTGCACAGGAAAGTAAAATAACTTGCCCAAATTCACACACTAAAAAGCAAAATCAGGATTTGAACTTATTTGGGCTGGCCTCAGAATTTATTCTCATGAATATCATGCAATACTCTATATTTATAGTCATTTTATTTGCATATAATGCTAATTTTATAACTTTCATTCCTTATTTCTAATTTATTTTCCTTGTATTATGATGTTGGGTAGGCTCTTTAGTGCCATATTGAAGAGCAGCAGATGACTTTCACTGTAAATTTTAGAGAGGTGTGGCAGCCAGCCTCCAACTGACCCCCAATAATCTCTATGCCCTTGTATTTATGCCCTTGTGTAGTCCCTTCCCAATTTGTGCCAGAGTTTGTTTGTGTGGTCAATAGAATATAGTAGAACTGATGGTATGTCACTTCTGAGGGCACGCCATAAATGGCATTGTGACTTTTCCCTTGCTTTGCTTGCTCTGGATGAAGTTGGCTGTCATGTCATGAGGAGCCTTATGGAGGGGCCCATGTGGTAAGAAACTGAAGCTTCCAGCCAACAGCCATGTGGGTGGACGATCTTGGAAGTAAGTCTTTTATACTGAGTTAAGTCTTCAGAAGATTGTAGCTTCCACTAACACTCTTGATTGCAATTTCATGACAGATCCTAAGCTGGAATGACCCAGCTAGGCCATTCCTAGATTCCTAGCCCATGGAAACGAAGATAATAAATGTTTGTTTTAAGTCAATTAATTTTGGAGTAATGTATTATGCAAGAATAGATAATTAATATGGTAGGGTAAGTTTATTAAAGTCCAATATGTTACTTTCTGTTCCTAGTTTGCTGAGTTTTAAAAAATTATATCTTGTTATTGAATTTAATATATGCTGCTTCTGTTCCCAAATATATTGATATCACAATATAGTTTTTCACCTCCTCTATTACATTAATAGAATCTTGCTTGTGTATGCATCACTTAATATTTACTGGGGAATTTGATTTGCTATGTTTTATTTTGGACTTTTTTCACATCTCTATTTCTGGGTAAGATTGGGTATATATTTTTCCTTTTTCTTTTTGAAATTATCCTTTTTAGTTTTAAATAAAGATTTTAGTAGCCCCCTGCTTGACTTCCTGATGCATATCTTTTTTCACATAGTTAACTATACACCCCATCTCTTCCACTACCTTCGCCTTATCTCCATTTCCTTTAGTCCCTTGCTTTATAACTTCATATTACTTTGACTTTGCCATAGGTGTAAACTTACAAGTTAATTTCGTGGGTTAATCAGCAGCAAGTATGGAGATTTTGTAACTGCAGTCTCAGTAGATGAATTTAGTTTAGAAAAAATATGAACAATAATGATGGTTCTGCTTTATATAATTGAGTGACCTTTACCATGACACTGAACTTCAGCTTCTTCACCTATAAATGGGGATAATAACTCCTACTTCATATAGAAATATTCATATAGAAATATATATATATGTATATATATACACACACATACACACACAGTAGATTACTATTTGGCCATAAAAAGAATGAAATAATATCATTTGCAGTAAGATGAATAGAACTGGAGGTAATTATGTTAAGTAAAATAAGGCTGGCACAGAAAAATACATGTTCTTACTCATATGTGGGAGCTAGAAAAGATGATCTCATGAAGGTAGAGAATAGAATTGCAATTATCAGAAACTGGGAAGAGTGTGTAGTTGGGGAGAGATAGAGAGAGGTTGGTTAATGAAGCACAAAATACAGTGCGAAAGAAGAAACAAGTTTTTCTTTGACTTTTAAGTTTAGGGTTCATGTGCAGGATGTGCAGGTTTGTTATATAGGTAAATGTGTGCCATGATGGTTTGCTGCACAGATTATCCCATCACCTAGGCATTAAGCCCAGCATCCATTAGCTATTCTGGTTGATGCTCTCCCTCCCCTGAATCTACCCTCCGACAGGCCCAAGTGTGTGGTGTTGTCCTTCATGTGTCCATGTGTTCTCATCATTCAGCTCCCACTTCTAAGTGAGAACATGTGGTGTTTGGTTTTCTGTTCCTGCATTAGTTTGCTGAGGATAATCCCTTCCAATTCTATCCATGTTCCTGCAAAGGACATAATCTCATTCTTTTTTATGGCTGCATAGTATTCCATGGTGTATATGTACCACATTTTCTTTATCCAGTCTATCATTGATGGGCATTTAGGTTGATTCCATGTCTCGGCTATTGTGACTAGTACTGCAATGAATATATGTAGCCAAGTATCTTTATAATAGAATAACTTATATTCCTTTGGGTATATACTCAGTAATGGGATTGCTGAGTCAAATGGTATTTCTGCCTCTAGGTCTTTGAGGAGTCACCACACTGTCTTCCACAATGGTTGAACTAATTTACACTCCCACCAACAGTGTTAAAGCATTCCTTTTTTAGGAATTCCACCACTGCACCAGCATCTGTTGTTTTTTGACTTTTTAAGAATCACCATTCTGACTGGTGTGAGATGGAGTGTCATTGTAGTTTTGATTTGCATTTCTATAATGATAAATGATGTTGAGCTTGTTTATTATAATATGTTGGCCTCATGTATGTTCTTTTGAGAAGTGTCTGCTCATATCCTTTGCCCACTTTTTAATGGGGTGGTTTGTTTTTTCTTGTAAATTTAAGTTCCTTGTAGACTCTTGATATTCGACCTTTGTCAGACAGATAGATTGGAAAATTTCCTCCCATTCTGTAGGTTGTCTGTTCACTCTGATGATAGTTTCTTTTGCTGTGCAGAAGCTCATTAGTTTAATTAGACCTCATTTGTCAATTTTTGCTTCTGTTGCAATTGCTTTTGGCATTTTTGTTACGAAATCTGGATGGTAGAACAAAATAGAAGGTTTGGGCCCTCAAGAAACTGGAGAAACAGTCTTGTTGATGAAGAAGTCCCCACAGAAACACAAATCATTTCGGTAACTGCTCACAACAAGAAACTTTCAGCATTTGGAGGAAGAAGTCATGGATCAGTAGGACTGTTGGAGAAGATCACGCTGTGCTGGTCAGACCACACACGTGTGGGTAGGTACATCCTCAGGCCACAAACTCAGCTGAGCAGTAAATATAATCTTTCTGTAACCAAATGTAATTTCAATTTTGAGCTCTTATCTTTCTGATTAGTGGATGTTTGATCTCGATCACTTTGGGTTTTGTTTTCTTCCTCCATAAATTGGTGCTTATAGAATGTGAAAGGGTGGCGGTAGTTGTGAGAGAGAACCTGTTTCTAGATGTCCACACCTGAATGGTGGTGGGGACAGGAGTGGTGATGGGATGAGGAGCAGAGTGAAGCTGCTCCATCAGAAATTACCACGAATGCAAAGTGTACCGGTTAATTTGTCAGTGTTATCTCATTGCACATTAAAATATTTTAAACCACTTAATTATGAAGAGCTTTCCTATAAAAAACCAGATTTCTGACTTCTGTTGAAAAATCAAATGATATTACTAGTCCCATATTCCTACAACACTCAATTATTTCTGAACCTACTAACTTCTATTAGCAATCATGCTCTGAGGTTTGATCTTTGCACCTCTTGATGTAAAACAAGAGCCTTGGATTGAGTCTTGAGGGAAAGGAGGGTATTTAAACAATAATGGAAGAACATAAAACACATTTAAGCAATGAAAAGGAGGAGGAGGATAAAGGGGGTATTTGATACACAATAAGCAGTCAAGTTTAAATATAGGGTAAGTTCAGGCAAAAGTGGGTAGGACATAAGATTATAGAGATAAGTAGGGGTCAGACTGGGAATTTGGGACTTTGTCCTGTGAACTATGGAAAATCACTGAATTTTAATTGATAAGTAAACAAAGTTTTGGTACGTGTATTATGAGCATGGTTTGTACAATAGATCAAATGAAAGAGAAAAAAGGTAGAAAAATGAGTTAAAATTGAATTGGAGAATTCTGTCTCAGATTACAGCTTTTGTGAGCACCTAGTAGGAAAGAAATTTTATTTTAACATCTAAAATAATACTTTAGAGTGTTAGAGGCTTTTAAGTGTGTTGCTGCTTTTTGTGGGGCCTGTGTTCGTTAGACGGCTGGTCAGTATTTGCCATCGACTTTTGCATACACTATTTGGTTCTGATTTTTTAAACTTTACATTTCATTTTGTTGAGTTCAGAAGGCTTGTGTTTAGTGACTGTGTAGTACAAAGAGCACAGTAGATGGCAAGCTTTGGTGAAACTCTGCTGTTGCCATCAAGGTCAGCTTTCAAACAGCATCATCTACAGTGCGGGGTGAAGGTCCACTGAGTATCAATGGTCTTGAACCCCAGTCTGACTTGGACTATTACCTGCTGTTGGTGTGAAACTGACTATTATAGAGTTGCCACTTAGGTAACTCAGAAACAGCATGTTCCTTAGATTTTGCTGCTACTTGCTGTGCATGCATGTCTAGAACTGACTTAGCTTCAAACAGATTTAAAAAAAATCTGAACTGCATAAAGTGTTATTTAACAATGGCACTATTTTTTTAAGCCAACATTTATTCTCATCAGCTGCTTGGTGCATCTGATCTCTGTTAGAAAAAAAATGTAAAGATGTTCTATTAATAATCTAATGGTCGATATCAATTATGCAACACTGAAATTAATTACAGTAGCTATGATTTACTGTGCAATGTATTAGGTGCTGGGTACTGGTGCTATAGATTTGATCTGGATCTTTTAAAAACTCTACAGTACTACAAGAAGCATGTATTTATTCCTATTTTGCAAATGAGAAAACTAAGGTCCAGAGAGATTGGGAAATTTATTCAATATAACACAATTAGTAGATAGCATTATTTACATTATCATTTTATATACTAGTAGTGTCACAGATATGAAAGCAATCTGAGAACTAGGAAATGTAATACAATTAAAACTACCATGATAGTGAATTGTACTTTAGATAATGACAAATGAAGATAATATAGTGTTTCGTCAGACAGTATGAAATCTCACCTTGGAAAAATGTCTTATAAAGATAAGATGTAGAGGCTGGGTGCTGTGACTCATGCCTGTAATTCCAGCACTTTGGGAGGTCGAGGGTAGGTGGATCACTTGATGTCAGAAGTTGGAGACCAGCCTGGCCAACATGGCAAAACCCCATCTCTACTAAAATCCGCAATTAGTCAGGCAGGGTGGCACGTGCCTGTAATTCCAGCTACTCGGGAGACCAAGGCAAGAGAATTGCTTGAACCTGGGAGGCGGAGGTTGCAGTGAGCTGAGATCATGCCACTGCACTCCAGCCTGGGCAACGAGAGTGAGACTCAGTCTCAAAAAAAAAAAAAAAAAAAAAAAAAAAAGGAAAGAAAAAGATTTGGAAGTATTTGCTTTGTTTTATGGAAAGATGATTCTACTGGCACAGTATTAGTAAGTCTTTTCTAATGTGATAATAGGTTTTTTGCTAACTCCACTATACTCTTTCTTATGATTGATTTTGCAATGGATGATACACATCTACAAGATGGCTGCCTTCTCTGAGAATCCAGGGTTGCACGGTGATGTCATTACCTTGTTAGCCTAAACTATTGAAATAGTATCCTTCCAGTTAGAAAAGTTTAAAATCTTAATGGAATTTTCCTTTTCTAATTTACTTGAAATTATTGCATGTTTTGCTAAGACAAATGCTTTTTTTTTTTAACATCATTAGCCATTAGTTATTAGAAGGATTTTCACCTCAGATATTCAGAAGGTATTTTGGTCTGACAATTTGTAGACTCATACAAGTGCCTGGAGATCAGAAGCCTTTTGAACAATCAGGGACTTTCTGATGAGTTTCAACCCATTGTTTACAAAATCAAGAAATAATTTGGGGCAATTTGAATAATTTTAGTCAGCTAATTGATCTCAAGATTCCTTTTGAAAAATTTTTGTGAAGGAATCTCTTGATAAAAGGTACTAAAATATTTTTTAGTTCATGCTATTATAACAAAAATGTCATAGACTCGGTGGCTTAAACAACAAACATTTATTTCTCACAGTTCTAAAGGATGGGAGTCAAAGTCAAGTTGCTGACAGATCCAGCGTCTGGTGAAGGCTTGCATCCTGGTTTACAGAAACCATCTTCTTGTCGTATTAGCATATGGCTGAGAGGAAAGAAAGCTCTAGTCTCTCCATTGCCTATAAGTGCACTAATCTCATTAATGAGAGCTCCACCCTCATTACCTCCCAAAGGCCCCACCTTTAAATAGAATCATATTAGGAAGATAGGCTTTAGCATAGATATTTTCAGGGGGAAGGGGGAACTCAGACAGTCCATAGCAATTTCTTTTATACTGTAAGCTTTTTTTTTTTTTTAGACAGAGTCTCACTCTGTTGCCCAGGCTGGAGTGCAGTGGTGCTATCTTGGCTCACTGCAACTTCCACCTCCAGGGTTCCAGCAATTCTCCTGCCTCAACCTCCCAAGTAGCTGGGATTACAGGCATGTGCCACCATGCCTGGCTAACTTTTGCATTTTTTGGTAGAGATGGTGTTTCATCATATTGGGTAGGCTGGTCTCGAACTCCTGACCTCATGATCTGCCCCCCTCAGCCTCCCAAAGTGCCAGGATTACAGGCATGAGCCACCTTGCCCGGCCTTATACTGTAAGCTTTTGATAGGACAGAGACCCAATAATTGATATTCAAAAATGTAAGAAATCGAACTCATAGATATACTACAGCTTTTGTATAATGAGATATTTGTAAATTTGTTAGGCTGTTGGTTATTATGCACTTGTGGAAAATGTGTCAAATAACTATCCTGTGATACATGAATATGTTAGGAGCTATATAATGCAATATAATGTCTTAAATTAGTAAATTAAAATACATTATTCTTCAAATGTAAGATATGTTGTGACTAATATCAACATTTCAGAAATAATCCGTTAATGCTCTTGAATCTTAGTTTATGTGTACTTAAGCATTTCCTCTTATAAAATATACGAATAAACTTTTAAAGTAATGTAATTGGAATATGCTTTACTACTTTTTAAGAGTCCTAGTTTGATACTTTTGGTGCTGTGATTTGAAGGCCTTCTTCTAATACGGTTTATTTGCAAACACAGTTTAGTAACAGTAATAGCATACAGAGATTCAAATTGGAGAAGTACATCATTCATTGCACTTATCAAATTATGTCATTCAATCCTCAATTATGCAGAAACTTGCAAAAACTTGGCTGGTATATTTCTTTGTTTTCTTATATCAAGCAGTTGTTTTTGCAAACAAATGGGAGGGGATGTGAGTTTTGTGTGGGAGTATAAATTGGTGTAAACTTCCTGGACTTTTTTTTTTTTTTGTCACATGCATTAGAAATCCAAAAACAGTTATATCCTTTCACAGAGCTGTTACAATCTTATGGATTTATGCTTAGGAAATAGAGACACATATGAGGATGTTTATGATCTTTTTCTTTTATTCCTTTCTCCTTCCCCTCATTCCCTTCCCCTCTTTGCCTTCCCCTCTTTGCCTTCCCCTCTTTGCCTTCCCCTCTTTGCCTTCCTCTCTTTGCCTTGCCCTCTTTGCCTTGCCCTCTTTGCCTTGCCCTCTTTGCCTTGCCCTCTTTGCCTTGCCCTCTTTGCCTTGCCCTCTTTGCCTTCCCCTCTTTGCCTTCCCCTCTTTCCCTTCCCCTCTTTGCCTTCTTTTTCCTTTTCCTTTCCTGCCTCTCTGTCGCCCAGGTGGGAGTGCAGTGGCTCAATCATGGCTAACTACATTCTTTTTTTTTTTATTATTATTTAAGTTTTAGGGTACATGTGCACAATGTGCAGGTTTGTTACATATGTATCCATGTGCCATGTTGGTGTGCTGCACCCATTAACTCGTCATTTAGCATTAGGTATATCTCCTAATGCTGTCCCTCCCCCTTCTCCCCACCCCACAACAGTCCCCAGAGTGTGATGTTCCCCTTCCTGTGTCCATGTGTTCTCATTGTTCAGTTCCTACCTGTGAGTGAGAACATGCAGTGTTTGGTTTTTTGTCCTTGTGATAGTTTACTGAGAATGATGGTTTCCAGTTTCATCCATGTCCCTACAAAGGACATGAACTCATCATTTTTTATGGCTGCATAGTATTCCATTGTGTATATGTGCCACATTTTCTTAATCCAGTCTATTGTTGTTGGACATTTGGGTTGGTTCCAAGTCTTTGCTATTGTGAATAGTGCCGCAATAAACATACGTGAGCATGTGTCTTTATAGCAGCATGATTTATAGTCCTTTGAGTATATACCCAGTATTGGGATGGCTGGGTCAAATGGTATTTCTAGTTCGAGATCCCTGAGGAATCGCCACACTGACTTCCACAATGGTTGAACTAGTTTACAGTCCCACCAACAGTGTAAAAGTGTTTCTATTTCTCCACATCCTCTCCAGCACCTGTTGTTTCCTGACTTTTGAATGATGGCCATTCTAACTGGTGTGAGATGGTATCTCATTGTGGTTTTGATTTGCATTTCTCTGATGGCCAGTGATGATGAGCATGTTTTCATGTGTTTTTTGGCTGCATAAATGTCTTCTTTTGAGAAGTGTCTGTTCATGTCCTTCGCCCACTTTTTGATGGGGTTGTTTGTTTTTTTCTTGTAAATTTGTTTGAGTTCATTGTAGATTCTGGATATTAGCCCTTTGTCAGATGAGTAGGTTGCAAAAATTTTCTCCCATTCTGTACGTTGCCTGTTCACTCTGATGATAGTTTCTTTTGCTGTGCAGAAGCTCTTTAGCTTAATGAGATCCCATTTGTCGATTTTTGCTTTTGTTGCCATTGCTTTTGGTGTTTTAGACATGAAGTCCTTGCCCACGCCTATGTCCTGAATGGTATTGCCTAGGTTTTCTTGTAGGATTTTAATGGTTTTAGGTCTAACATATAAGTCTTTAATCCATCTTGAATTAATTTTTGTATAAGGTGTAAGGAAGGGATCCAGTTTCAGCTTTCTACATATGGCTAGCCAGTTTTCCCAGCACCATTTATTAAATAGGGAATCCTTTTCCCATTGCTTGTTTTTGTCAGGTTTGTCAAAGGTCAGACATTCTTAACACCCCCAGGATCAGGTGATCCTCCCACCTCAGCCTCATAGGTAGATGGGACAACAGGTGTGTGCCAGAATACCTCATTAATTTTATATTTTTGGTAGAGATGGGGTTTCTCCATGTTGCCCAGGCTTGTCTTGAACTCCTGGGCTCAAACAATCTGCCTGTTTTGGCCTTCCAAAGTGCTGGGATTACAGACATGAGCCACTGTGCCTGGCCTATGGTCTTTTTCTTTATGATAGTGAAAAACTGGAAATATTTAATAATTAGGAATGACTTAATTATATTTTCTATGCAAAAAATTATATGTAGCCATTAAAGCATGTATAATAATATTAATGATAATATTTAGTGAATATTTACTATGTACCACTTAATGCATTTATAATAAATTTTAAATTTAGTCTTCATAACAACCTAATGCCTGGGAGATATCGCACAACACCTAAAAGCCACATACCTAGAAAGTGATTGAAATTGGACTCAGACACAGGTGTGACTATGAGGCTCAACCACATCAGATGTTATATTTAA
This sequence comes from Hylobates moloch, assembly GCF_009828535.3. Classification (NCBI taxonomy): domain Eukaryota; kingdom Metazoa; phylum Chordata; class Mammalia; order Primates; family Hylobatidae; genus Hylobates; species Hylobates moloch. Next base: position 87,574,755 of record NW_026652277.1, on the reverse strand, counting down.
TTACATACAGAAATGCACCTTATTTGTTAAAGGATAGAAAGTATAATATATAGTGTTATTACTTTAAAAATCTTTAAATATATAGAGAAAAAAGCTAGAAAGATATTACTACAGGGAGAATAGTTACTTCTAGGTGGTGGGACTACAGAAAATTTTCCAACTTTTATGCAATGAACATATGTTGATTTTATAATTTTAAAAAGGTGGGTTTCTTTCTCCCCCAAATCTCCCTGCCCCAAAATGTTAATTGCAGCATTATTTATAAGATGATGTGGAACAACTTACATCATCTCTAATAATAGAAGAATTGTTTAATAACATATTGTTCAATTCAGTGTAGTAATATAAAATGATTAAGTACAAGCAACAAATTATGAAAATATTTATTAAATTATGTTCTGCAAAATAAGGGAGAATAGAAATTATTTACACTAAGATTACTGTAATTTTCACTATGATTAGAATGTAAATTCTGTATACACACAGTAAATGTCTAGAATGTATACAGTAATAAATGTGATTGTGGTGTTGGCAGGGGGAAGGAATGATACATTTTCTTCTGTGTTTTAACTATGAATAATAACGTAAAAATAAAGAATATCTAATTTGGCTGAAAAAAACTGGATAGATAAAAGAAAAGGCATCTAAATGAAATACTTGGTCTATTTTGCTACTTCTCAAAGGGCAATACAATTAGACAGGTATGGTTTGACTTCAGTGTATCAACTCTCTTTAACATTTTTCAGCATCATCAAAAGTGATACAGCTACAAAGGCAGGGCAGCCTATGCTTTTTTTTCCTCCTCTACACTTACCAGAATTATTCCTAAAATTGCTGCCATCTCAAATTAGAAAGCAGCCCGAATAAAAGTTCCCCAGACAGGTTGTCTTGGCTGCTTTGACAAATGCCATGTACTCTATCCCTGAGGTCATGGCAAATGACAGGATAGGAAAAGTGAATAGAAAATGCTTTCCTGGCACTCTCTCATCTCTGGTTTGCTGAGTAAGACGGGCAGTGTAGAAAGCCTGTAGCTTCTAACTGTGCTTCCAGAGAGGACGTCCACAAAGGCAAATATGTCTCTCCTGCCTGAAAGTGGGTGTGCGACCTCTGCGTGTATCTTGCCTCTGGAGTACTGGAATAAAAGCTGGCTGCTTGCTGGTTTTTGGTTTTCTTTCAATGGCCAGGTACAGAGGAAGCCAAATGTCAGGCTTTTTGTTTCTGAACCAAGTGACTTACCTGTCTCCTTCCCCTCCCTGCAGCCTGCTTCCTATGTGAAGATTGTCACTGGTAGATAAAAATGCATTATTCCAGTTACTCTGTTGGGTGCCAGAGACCGTCAGCATAGCTACTGTAATTCAGTGTCAGCCAGTATTGTTAGATTTAAAGATTTCATCTTTTAAAAAAACATTTTAACCTTCTATCAATTTTTCATGAATTATGGTTGTATTGTAGAAGTGTGGTTGGTCTTCTCATGCTGCTGTGACAGGTCAGGGATTGATTCTCATGATTCATGGGATCTCCTAAAGAAAAATAAATATAATGCAAGAGCTCGACGTTGCTTATTGGGACATGTAAATCCCAAGTTCAAAACATTTGTAGGGCTAGGAGTTACTCAAGTGATCATGATTTTCAGCACTCTCAATTTAGAATGTTTGAACTGGAAGTAAGATTTTCACAAAAAATTTTGCAAATCATTCTTGAAACTAAAAACATCTTGAGGAATTCTGATCTAAGGAGCAGTTAAAGGGCATGATGTATGGGGAAACAGGTAAAGTTTGTGAATCTATATATGATACTCCTTGGTATCCCCAACAGCAATTTTTAATATCATCAGTGCAAGGTCAACTAGAAATGCTTATATCTGAGGTTTTGGATTGACATATAATGTTAAACATAAAAATTTGAGAAGGATTATAATTTTAGGAAATATGAATGAATTCTATCCCTGAAAAATAACCTTTTAAAATACCATAGAAGTGGTAGTCTTTAATGGACTGCATAGCTCTTAACCATTAAAAAAGGAGGGTGGCTGCATTTATACAAAAAATTCAAACCAATTTAAAATGGGCTTTTGTGGTGTGCCTTATCATACCTATTTCCCTGCTATTCTACCAACAGCCTGATTTTCCAACCTGTTTCCCTTTGTAGAATCATTCCCGTCCATTCTCAGTCATATATTTTTGGGATAGGATTTACCCATTCTTACTTCGGGGTTGAATTCTGATCATCTTATATCAAGCAGCTCATCCCATCTTTCCAGTTATATAGGTTTGAAATGAACACATAAACCAATCAAAGGCACTAAGATGGGACGAGCTAAAGTTTCTGGAAAGGAGAAGCTTCCACTTCCTTCTATAACAGTTACTGAAAGATGCATATGAGTCTCTCAGGTTTATAACTATGGCATCCATTTGGCTATCTCACTACAGGTACAGTGTGTGTGTGTGTGTGTGTGTGTGTGTGTGTGTGTGTGTTGCTGGGAGGGGTCCTTGGGCATTCTGTAGCCCCTGTAGATGAAACAGATACTGCAGAAGGTAATGCAGAGAAATAGAATTTGAGTCTTGAGCAACATTTTTTAAACTGTATGATCAGCCACTGCCTGAACTAAGAACTACTTCTGATTACAGATTATTTTAACAAGCTCTTTTGATTTTTTACAACATAAATAGTCCTAACTGATACAGAATCTCAAGATTTTTGTAATGGAAAATTCAGTCATATGTTCAAAGAGATGAAAATTCATTTTCTTAACCAGGTGCAATCTATTTGTTATAAAATGGCACACTGTTATTATCTATCTTAACTCACTACATTCTGGAAAGCAGTGTTGGAAGGAGTAAGTCCAGGGTCCTAGTTCCACGTGTCCCTGTGTTGTGGGAACAGCTGTGAAATCTTGGCTCACATTTCCTTACATTTTATCATGATTTGAAAGAAGGAGTGGGTCAGTTTAATTCAGATCAACAAACATTTATTGAATGCCTAAGAAGGTGAACTTTTTGCATTCATTTTGACTAGCCAGAATTTAAACCCACTTCCTATGAACATATGGAAAAAAAGCTAGATATTTGCTTTCTAAGTCTCCCTTGCAAGTAGGGCATAGGCACTGTTAATCAACACACCTACTGCAGAACTTTGGGTCAAAAGCTAATGATGTGAACAAGCAGAATTTGTATGGAATCCACTCTAGTTATGGGTGGTAATGGTAGCAACCCTAACTAAATCTATCACCTACAGACAAAAGTGCCAGCAGTTTTTATGGTAGCGCCCTTTGTCAGTTTTGTCAAAGGTGTAAGATGTTGTGCATATTGTCCAGACCAATGGCAGTAGTGCTTTTTCTTGATCATTTATTTGGATCTTTGGCTGATTGGTTGGCCCTTATGACTCAGTGACTTCTGAAGTGTCTAGGCAAATCAGAATTCTATATTCCATTCTTTTGTGCTAAGCTCCAATCAGAAGATAATAGTAGTAATCTCTAGAACTTTAAAGCAAAATTATACTCTTTAGCAAACAATTCGCTTTCTTTTGAGAAAGAGCTCTTGCCTTGCTACTGGACCCTGGAGAGACAAAAAACATAATTTATTGGGTGATCATGAAACAAAAGCTGCCCATTAACTGATATATCAAGCTATAAATTTGGAGCATACCAAAGTAAAACTCGCTTCTCAGATGGGAAGGGAAATATGGGCTTAGGTCTGAGCAGGTCTTGAAGTCACAAATAAGATAATTCTAATATAGTTGACTCACACTTAGTGCCTTCTCCTGTTATCCCACAGCTTTGGCTGCATGGTCAGGTTGACTGAGATGGATTAGCCCAAAGTGTAGTGGTCAGGCACTGCAGTCCCCTTAGGCGTGGTCTTCAGGACAGCAGAGGAAGGCAGTCATCCTAGTAGGTAGAAATGCAAACTTCGTCTATATTTTCTGGAAGGAGAGATACTTAGAGACATGGATCTATCTCAGTTTGTAGAGTTTGACATTTTGATTAGATGGTGAGGAACTTGAATGAGGATGCTTTGGGAAGAGTGTTGTTAGATGGATCTCTCAGCATGGGCCCAGAGTATGAGAACTATTGCATCCCATGTGAATGCTAACCAAAAGGCTCTCCCTGTAATTAATTTAGTTGAATAGAAAATTTCACTAAAGATATATATATGGAAAGTAAATATCAGAAACTATGTCATACTTCATTAATTAGCAAAAAAAAAAAAAAAAACAAAACGAATCTCCAGTAAATTCCCACAGAACACCTAATAGAATGGCTGAAATTAAGAAAATGCTGTTGAAATGTGAACTGTCACATGTTGGTAAGAATGTGGAGCAACTAGGACAATCTAACCCTGTTAGGCGAAGTACAAGCTGTAAATTTCCACTTTGCAAAAATGGTTTGGCAGTATCTACTAAAACTTAAACATATGCACACTCTTTGATGCAGTAATTCCATTCCTAGTTACATGCCCAAAATAATTGTGTACATATGTGCATCAAAAGACTATTGTAGAAGCCAAATAAAAATTTCTAAAAGCCAAAGTCTGCAAACAACCAAATTATCCACTAGTTAGAATACATAAATAAATTGTTTCCTCTTTAGACAACTGAATATTAGATAGCAATGAAAATGAAGGATTATTGCTACATTTAACATGAGTAGATCTCACAGACATAATGCTGAATGAATGAAGCCAGATAAAACATATTGCATGAATTCAGTCATGTAAAGTTCAAACACAGGCAAAAATAAGAAGGATTCGGGATAGAAGAAGGGACAGTGGCTGGAGGGAGGACTCCTGGGGGTGTTGGTAATGCTTTATTTCTGGATCTGGTTGGCATTACATAATTGTATTTCTTTTGAGGACAGATCAAACTGTTCAGTTTGGCGTACTTTTCTGTCTGATGTTATAGTTCAATGAAATGTTTGTTTAAATATAGAACAGATATGATCATAGAATATATGATAGCATTTTAAATTAAAAAGCATTAATTATGGGAATGAGTTGAAAAATATCAGATATATAACATTTTTGAGTTCACAATAACAATACAGTAGTCTCCTCATAATCCACAGGACATATGTTCTGAGAGACTCAGTGAGTACTGAAACCTTGGAGAGTAGCAAACCCTATATCTACAGAGTGTTTTCTACAAATACATACATATGATAAAGTTTAATGTATAAGTTATACACAGTAAGAGATTGACAACAATAACTAATAATAGAAGGAAACAATTACAACAGTATGTCAGTGTCACTACTCTTCTGTTTTGGGGCCATTATTAAGTAACATATGGGTTACTTGAACATAAGCACTATGATACCGTGACAGTTGATATGATAACAGAGGCAACTACTTAGTGACTGATGGGCAGGTTTTGTGTACAATGTGGATATAATGGACAAAAGGATGATTAACAGCCTGAGTGGAATGAAAAGGGATGGCATGAGATTTCAGCATGCTACTCAGAATGGTCCGTGATTTAAAATTTCATGTATTGTTTATTTCTGCGATTTTCCATTTACTATTTTAGGACCATGGTTGACCTCAGGTGACTTAAATCCCAGAAAGTGAAATCATTGATAAGGAGGAACTACCGTAATAACAAAGCACATTGGTCTTCTTTGGTCACCACTAGGGCATCAATATACTTGTGATGAATTCTGTTTTGGATTAAATCCAACAGACTGATTTTCACTTGCAATTATAATATGTCTATGATATACCAGGGATCAGGGTAGATCCAGGAGGTTCATGATGAATAGGTATATCAACCTCTTAAAGTTAACCTTCTGACCTGGGCAGTCTGCGTGACATCTAGCTGTGGGGACCTAGGTTACTTGAAGGCTGCTCTTTTTGGCTGGCTGCTTCCCCTCTTTTATCTGCTCATCTAAGGTTGCTGGACAGTTACCATTTTATAATCAAAGCCAGAGAAGTTTGTAATTTTTTGCGTATGTTACATGTCTTGTCATGTTTAAATACTGAACTATATAGATATCCAAATTTAGGTATTTCTGAAGCCACTAGTCACTAGCAGAGAGGGAGGATTCCATGGCCTACATGTTGGTTGGTAGCAGTGGGGCTACTACCCATGAGGGATAGAGTGAATGTCCCCCACCCTTTAACCTGTAGTTCTAACTTCTGGAGAAAAAAAGAAATTGAAGAGAAGGGTTTGAAAAAGGGTTTGATGAAAAATCCTTGTGATTATCTAAGAGATTTCTTTTTTATTATTATACTTCAGGTTTTAGGGTACATGTGCACAATGTGCAGGTTTGTTACTTATGTATCCATGTGCCATGTTGATTTCCTGCACCCATTAACTCGTCATTTAGCATTAGGTGTATCTCCTAATGCTGTCCCTCCCCCCTCCCCCCACCCCACAACAGTCCCCGGAGTGTGATGTTCCCCTTCCTGTGTCCATGAGATCTAAGAGATTTCTTAGGACGTTGATGCCTACTTACCTACAAATCTTTATTTCACTTGTTAATCAGAAAGGAGAATCTTATATACTTTTTATTAGCTCTTTCAGATGCCTCCCTATTTAAAACTCCATCATTTATATGCTGGCCCAGAACTTAGTCAAGAGATGGGGCCATGAATTTGAAAATTAGTTACTACCTTTTTTGACCTTGGATAAATTTACACCATCTCTCTTTGTTCCCTCATATTGATATCATAATACCTGAACTGTGTTTTAAATTAAGGGAAGAGCTATCTTGCTTGGAAAAATCATTTTAAATTCTCTGAGAAATAACTAGGAATAAATAGATGTTTCAAATGTCTTCACCTCCCTAGAGTTTATCAGACAAAAGACTTGCCAACCCCAAACATAATAGTTAAGGTTTTCTCACATAGAGAGTCCCTAATGTTTCTTTTTGTGCAGTAACATTAATCTTAAGCCCACATGGAATTAAAGCTATTTTAATTAAGCATATAACTTGACACTTTCTAACTTTAAATTTGAAGATGATAAAGCATTTTATAATGGTCAATGAATTAAGTAACCCTGGGGCTTTCATAGACATGATTAGAAAGGGTAACTATCCAATTATTCTAGATGTAGCGCTGAAAGAGCTGCAGTAGCCAGCCAAGGAGTTTGGACTCTAAAGAGCTTTATTTCATGAAAATATGTGTTCGCAAAGTTGCTGAGCCAAGAAGAAGTATTTATACTGTTGTAGTGGAAGTTTATATTTAATAATTCTTTCAAAAAATATTTATTATACACCTGCTCTATACATTCTTCTGAGTACTAGAGATACAATGGTGACACAGTCATTGTTCCTATAGACTCACATTCTATGGAAGGGGAGAGAACAAATAGGCTACATTCTTGGTTAGGGCAGACCAGTATTTCAAATAACATATCCCACTGAGTTTCATTAGAAAATCTGGACACACAAAAAATCTGTTGGAAATTATCAGGGTGCCAAAATAATTATGAGGCCAGAATGGAGGAAAACAGGAGGCTCTGGGCAGTGAGCCTTGTGTTTAAGGTTGCCCCTTAACCTTGTTTGGGGGACATTTACTGACTTTGACAGGAGGCTGAGAGTGGAGCTTTTGATTGCTTCATAGACTGGGGGCACAGTGATTAGACAGAGAAAAGCTGAACAAACCATTAGCAATCTTGACCTAATGAACATATTTACGATAATGCTTCTCCCAAATATTCTTTTCAAGGGCACGTGGACCACTTACAGAAATTGACTATATATTGGGCCAGAAAGTAGCTCTCAATGTAGTTGAAAGGATTGAAAGCATACAGAATATGCTTTATCATAAGGTAATTATCTTAGAAACTCATTGCAAAAAGACAACTGGAATATCACCATATGCTTTGAAATAAAGAGATACATGGCTGATGGGTCAAAGAAAAAAAGAAAACTAGAAAATACTTTAAACTATAATAAAAATAGTAATTATAAAAAACTATGGGATACAAGCAGAGCTGTACCTAGAGGAAAATTTGTAACCTTAATTGCATATACTGTAAGTGAAAAAACTGAAAAAAATCAATGAACACAATAATCATGGCAAAAATTAGGACATAATATTAAACCCCAAGAGAATAGAAGGAAGGAAATCAGATTTAGAAGTTATGGAAATAGAAAACATATAAGCAATAGAAAGCATCAACAATAATCAATAAGCTCTTGGTGAGACTAATCAGAAGAATTAAAGCATGCACAAATAACCAATATCAGAAATGCAAAAGAACACATTTCTACAGTGCCTACAGACACGAAAATGATGAGAATATTGTGAATAACTTAATGCCAATATATTTAAATGTTGCAATGAATTGACTAACTTAGTAAAATGCAGCATAGTTGTATTTGCCATAAGCAAAGTTGATTATAGTAAGAACATTTAAAACATGAATAGTTCTGTTTCTATTGAAGTAATTAAGTCTGTGATTTAAAACTTCCAACAATGTAGTTTTTAGGCCATTAATGGCTTGTTATAGGATCCCCCCTTCTTCTGTTCTCGAGCATCTCAAATCTTTATGAAAGCCAATATTAATTTACACCCAATATTGCTACAAGAAATGGAGTGACACACTTCTTAGTTGTAGTCAGAAAAATAAAAATATTGCTATTCATTTTTCTGAAGCCTTAATAGAAACTCCAAAACATGAAAAATATCTTTGTTTTATTCTGTCTATTTAACCATAACTGTGTAGGTTTAATTTTCACAATAGCATTATAAAATAGGTGTTACTATCTCTTTAAAAGTAGATAAGGAAATTATGTCTAAGAGAGGTAAAGTAATTGTTGAAACCAGCTTGCAAAATGTAAGTCTGTCCAAAACAATTCAACTTTTCCCCACTGTGTCACATTGCCCTCTTGTTTTGCAAGCTAAGTTTGAAGGATATGAATAGGGAAGCCTAACGTTAACTCATCGAGACCCTTGGGCATTGTGTTTCATGGAGAGAGACACAATGTGGACTCATAGTTGGAAAAAGTTGGGTTGTTCCACTTGTTAGCTATGACCCTGGACAAATTCATGTAATTTCTTTATGCTTTATGTTTTTAAACTTGTTAGGATGCTTTTTATGATACCTAACACACAAGATTATGGTGAGAATTAAATTATGCATATGAGTGTTTTTATAATTACCACTTGGTACTTAAGTATGTAGATCTAAGCTTTGAATATTTCCTCATACTGTTTTTATTCTCTTATAAAATGTCTGAGTAGTATCTTCTAAAATATAGGTGTTTTCTGCTTCTTCAAAATTATCTCTCAAATCTCATATAACTCCCAAGGAGAGAAAAGCTCATCTTTAAAAACATTCTGACATCAGCCTGGGGACCTAGATGCTAATGTGATAAGTACCTTTGAAATAAATATTTTAAATAAGATTTTACTGCCTCAGTAAACTCTTTTCCTGCTGCCCTGATTTCTCATTTTGATCATCAATATAAGAAAACTCCTAGATCAAACTGTCAAGTGTCATCCATCAACAAAAATGAAGTAAGAAATCTCAATAAGAATCTCTAGAAACTTCCAGTAAACCAGTTATTTCTTTAATCATGCCTCTGTGTCTTTTTTTCTAATATCTTTCAAATTCGATGCTGACATACTGAAAGAAAAGACGAGAAAGTAGTTAGCTTTACTAAATTCAGAGTGAGGTTAAGAATGATGCAACTTCTCATACCATTGTTTTTTTGCTTTCTTAATAGTATTTAAAGCATTAATGAACACAAGGCATTAGCCATGAAACATGAGTGGGGAATTCTTCAGCTAAGTTTCAAATATGAAATCATGAAAATCTAATTTTTCAACTCTTAGGTTCTAAAAATGGGGATAATATTCTTGACAGAGAAAAAGCATCGCCATCTTGGACAAATGCCACCATTTTAAGTTCCCCTTGATTAAAAACTGCCTAAGTCCAGCCCAAAAAATGTCAGCCTAATGGCTAATGTCAGCATGACCACAAACTGTAAATGACACCTCTGACCAGAAACATTTCAACCCCACAATAAAACTCTCATCCACCCAGAAATAATCCAAACCTGCGATAAGCTCTCCCTCCCTAACCCTTAAATACCCTTAGTCTGTAAGAGAGAATGCTCCTGACCTGAATCAGCCAGAAAGCCCTCTCAGGTTTATTCTCACAAATAAACCTGTCTTTGTTGAGCCACTTTTTCTGTTTCTTCTTTCCTTAGCCCTTATAATTATAGATGATAATGCTCACAAAAGCTTCTGAATGTGATTGTACTTTCTTAGTCCTTGATAACAGGTCAGGGTAAATTAGCAAAAATTAATGTTTAGTGTTTCTCCATATATACATTAGGGAGGTAGTTCTAAAACAGCTAAAAAAAAAATACCTGTTTTTCGTTGAAGAAATCTGTGTTGAGGCCCTAGCTCTGCCACTTACTTGTTAATCACGTTAAGCCTTAATTTTCTCATAGTTTCCACTACTAAAGAACTAACATGGTGACCACAATGTTAAGTACCATTACAGTGGCAGAGACAGTGTCTATTATTACCTTCACAGCTTATCTCTACAGCCTACAATCTTTCCACTAAGCCTTGCATGGATAGAAGCTGGATATAACACAACCTTGGGAAATGGTGGGACATGTAGACCCTCAAAATGTTCTTTTCGAAAATGAAGCTATATTGTAAAGTACTGTAGTTATAGATTGCATGAAAAATTGGGCTTCAGGGTCTCCTACAAGTTAAAGGGAATTCATTTTCTTTCTTTTGTTTCTTTCCTTTTTGTGGAAAGCATAGGAAAATAATTTTATTTGTTGGAATTCTGGTTGTTTGGTTTCTAAGAATTCTAAAGAGATTTTAAAATTATATTACAAATTCTAAACTAGTCAGTTCTCAATTAGGTTGAAATTGGATTTGCATTTTCTTTTTCCTACCAGTTGGATGTAAAATCATTAGTAATAATTGTGAAGAATCATGTGTGTTTCTCTGACTATGGTGATTTGCTAGAAACAAGAGAGAATAACTTTTAAACACAGAGCAGTTTTTTCTTTTACTAAAAATTTCTATCATTTGTAAGGGGCTGAGGTGTCTGTTGAGACATTTAAGGGGCTTTTACATTTCTCCTCCTCAGTACTTCCCTAGTCCTTGTTGTGGGTGAAAGCCAAAAAATTATCAGTGTACTAGAGTAGCAAAGCTTTTCTCATGTTAAACTGAGGTATGAATATAATAGAGCAAAACTCTTTCTATGGAAAAACAACAGATTCACTGACTTCAGTTTGCATATGTGTATGTAGTCAGCTCACGATTCTAACCAATGCGCAAGTCCCCAGGAGTGTGTGAGTTTACCATAGAAGCACTATCAATGGCATTTTACATTTGTGTAGTTCTTGGACTGAATGAAGAATCATAACCTTGAATAAAATGCGAATCTATTGTGCACTGTGTGGTTTCACTTTCTTTTCCTCATTCTTATCGTGTTGCGGGAAGTCAGGGACCCCAAACGGAGGGACCTGCTGAAGCCATGGCAGAAGAACGTGGATTGTGAAGATTTTATGGACATTTATTAGTTCCCCAAATTAATACTTTTATAATTTCTTATGCCTGTCTTTACTGCAGTCTCTAAACATAAATTGTGAAGATTTCATGGACACTTATCACTTCCCCAATCAATACCCTTGTGATTTCCTATGCCTGTCTTTAATCTCTTAATCCTGTCAGCTGAGGAGGATGTATATGGTTCCAGGACCCTGTAATAATTGTGTTAACTACACAAATTGTACAGCATGTGTGTTTGAGCAATATGAAATGTGGGCACCCTGAAAAAAGAACAGGATAACAGCAATTGTTCAGGGAATAAGAGAGATAACCTTAAACTCTGACGGCAGGTGAGCCGGGCAGAACAGAGCCATATTTCTCTTCTTTCAAAAGCAAATGGGAGAAATATCACTGAATTCCTTTTCTCAGCATGGGATATCCCTGAGAAAGAGAATGCGCACCTAGGGGTAGGTCTCTGAACTGGCCCCCCTGGGGCATACCTGTCTCTTATGGTCGAGACTGCAGGGGTGAAATAAACTCCAGTCTCCCATAGCGCTCCCGGGCTTATTAGGAAGAGGAAATTCCCACCTAATAAATTTTGGTCAGACTGGTTGATCTCAAAACCCTGTCTCCTGATAAGATGTTATCAATGACAGTAGTGTCCAAAACTTCATTAGCAATTTTAATTTTGCCTCAGTCCTGTGGCCCTGTGATCTCGCCCTGCCTCCACTTGCCTTGTGATATTCTATTACCCTGTTAAGTACTTGATGTCTGTCACCCACACCTATTCGTATACTCCCTCCCCTTTTGAAAATCCCTAATAAAAACTTGCTGGTTTTTGTGGCTTGTGGGGGATCATGGATCCTACCAATGTGTGATGTCTCCCCCAGACGCCCAGCTTTAGAATTTCTCTCTTTTGTACTCTGTCCTTTTGTTTCTCAAGCCAGCCGATGCTTAGGAAAATAGAAAAGAACCTACGTGATTATCCGGGCAGGTTCCCCGATATTATCCTCGTTAACCTGTCTTCCACCTGCCACTCTTCCAGTCTAGAAAATTGTCTAGTTACTTAGCTTTCACATGAAGCATGTTTAGCAGGTTCAGTGTATTTACATGGGAGTGTATGTGAATATATATGTGTGTGTGTGTGTATATGAATGTATATATATGTGAATATATACATGTATGTGAAATAAATATATATATATATGTATCAGAAGTGTGGGTTGGATACCTTACAACAACACCTACCACTTTAAAAAAGTCTAAAAAATAATCCCTGGAAAATATAGAGAACAAATCTTTTCAAATAAGCTGATAAGCTGGAAAGTTAGTAAAGAATAATCAATGTCTCAAGATTGATTTCAAGACCAAAAATAGGATATGGGAAAGGTAAGTGCAACACTGAAGCCAGATTTTATTTTGAGAGCATTTACCAAACCCAATGAATTGGATCTTATTTTCAGTCTGTTAAAAACTTCAGCCAAATTAAATTTAAAGTAGTTTAATTGAGCAATGAACAATCTGTGAATCAGGCATTCCCCAGAAACACGGCAGATTCAGAGGGACTCCAGCGCTGCCACTTGGTGGAAGATTTATGGACAGCAAAAGGAAAGTGACATGCAGAAAATGGAAGTGAGGTACAGAAACAGCTCGATTGGTTACAGCTTGGCATTTGCCTTATTTGAACACAGTTCAAACAGTTGGCTATATCTGACCAAAACTCAGTGATTGGCACAGGTGTAGGCTACAGTCAGTTTATACCTCCGTTTTTATAGTTCACGATGTACAGAAAAACTTTTAGGCCAAACTTAAATATGTAACAATGCAGCTTTAGGCTACACTTCATTTAACAAGTCTCACAGGTACAGAAGTGACAAATGGCAAAGATTGGGGACCACTAATAATAGTGAACAAGATCTCCCTCTGTATAAAGTTGGAAAACCAAAACAATACACCTTCAGTGTAAGGGTGAAATAAACATGGTTTTCCCACCCATCCCTAAGGGTCTTCATGGAAAATTACTAGATTTGAACCTTGGTACTAAGTACAGGGAAAGAATCTTCCTGTGAATTCATAACTGACAGCTTTGAAGTGGTTCATAGCCGGTATTCATACCACCCAGGTGGTCTGGAAAACAATAAAATTACTGATTTAGTTTAACAGGATTCTGAGCTAGTATCCCCAGGTATTGGCAGAAGTAAATGCAGATCATCTCTAGAAAAATCTACTTTCAGCACAGGCCTCAGAAATTCTCCACAGAGGAAATTTCAAGAAATTGTGACCTCTTCATTGAAAATCATGAGGCCTGACATGATGCCACAAGAAGGAAAGCAGAAACAAGAAAATCTTCAAAGGATTGGCATGTTGGCATTATCAGACACATAATATATAAATTAGTTGCTTAGTATGTTTAAAGATCTAAATGAAATGATGACAAAAGTATGTTAAAAATGGTCAAACATTTAAAAAGTAAGAATTCCTAGAACTAAAATTAGTTGAAATTAAAAATTCAATAGGTAATTTTGACAGCAGATTAGATACATTTAAAATAAGAATTAGAATAAAAGACACATTTGAAGATATTAAAATGTGTACTGAAAGAAAAAGAGGTAGCAAATTTGAAAGAGAAGACTCATGGAATATAAAATGAAAAGGTCTAAATATATTTAATCATGTAGAAGAAAGAGGGAGGTCATATATAGCAGAGGAAAATCCCAAGAGCTAATAATCAAGAGTTTTCTCAAATAAATGAAAGATATGAATCCACAAACTGAGAATGTGCCTGAAATACCAAGCAAAATAGATCTGTATCTGGACATATGTAATAAAACTATAAAATATTTTTAAACTATAGAATATTTTAATAATCAAAGAAAAGGGCTTAAGAACAGCCAGAGACAAAATAATTACTTTAAACTGAGTGAGAAGTAGACTGACAGTGGCTTCCTTCACAACAATAATAGTAGAAATGGAATAATATCTTAAATGAGCTGAGAGAAGATACTGTGACAATTGCAAATTTGGTACACAATAAAAAATTTGTCAATAACAAGGTGAAATAAAGACAGTTTCAGATAAAAAAGATTGGGGCATTTACAACAAACAGAGAGTCACCAAGCGGAGGAGAAATTATCCTAGTTGGAGGAACTGAGGTGAAAGAAGGAATGAGAAAAACAGGTATTAAAATCAAAATAAACATTGACTGTATAAAAGCAACAATCTTCTAGGATTTAAAAAAACAGAACTAAAACATATAATAATTATAAGTCTGAGTTGGATGACTGGGGTTAATTCTAAAGTACTCGTATAGTTTGGGAGAAGGTAAACAGTTAAATATGTTTCATGCTTTGATAAGTTTCATATAATATCTAGGTTTCTAGGTAACCAGATGCACAAAAAAGAGAGCTAGAATATATATATATAAAACATCCTTACTAGAGGAATAAAAAAGATAAAAAATCAATTTATTTCTTTTTTTCATTTATAATATATTAATATATTTTATAATATATATATACATTATATATTTTCATAACATAATATATAATATACATTACATTAATATATTTTTTCCAGACCAGAATTCAATCTAGGATCATGCTTTGCAATTAGTTGTCATATCTCCGTAGTGTCATTTAAGCTATAACAGTTTCTTCAGTTTGTCTTTGTTTATGACCTTGATACTTTATTAAATTTCTTTAACAATGTTTTTATAATTTTTTTAAATTTATAAAAGAAATTCGGAAATTTCAATAGATATTGAGGAACAGGTGGTGTTTGGTTACATGAATAAATTCACTTGTGATGATTTCTGAGATTTTGGTGCACCCATCTCCCAAGTAGTGTACTCAGCACCCAATGTGTATTCTTTTATCCGTCACCCACCCCACCCTTTCACCCTAGTCCCCAAACCCTATTGTGTCTTTCCTATGTCTTTGTATCCTCATAGCTTAGCTCCCACTTATAAGTGAGAATATATGATGTTTGGTTTTCCATTTGAGTTACTTCACTTAGAATAATGGTCTCCAATTTTATCTAGGTTGCTGCAAATGCTATTATTTTGTTCCTTTTTATGGCTGAGTAGTATTCCACGGTATATATATATATATATATATATAAAACACATTTTCTTTATCCGCTCATTGATTGATGGGCATTTGGGCTAGTTCCATATTTTTGCAATTGTGAATTGTGAATTGTGCTGCTATAAACATGTGTATGCAAGTGTTTTTTTCATATGACTTATTTACCTCTGGGTAGATACCCACTAGTGGGATTGCTGGATCACTTATTTACCTCTGGATAGATACCCAGTAGTGGGATTGCTGGATCACTTATTTACCTCTGGATAGATACCCAGTAGTGGGATTGCTGGATCAAATGGTAGTTCTTTTAGTTCTTTAAGGGATCTTTGCATTATTTTCCACAGTGGTTATGCTAGTTTACATTCTCACCAGCAACGCAGAACTGTTCCTTTTCACCACATCCACACTAAAATCTATTTTTTTTTGATTTTTTGATTATGGCCATTCTTGCAGGAGTAAGGTGATATAACATTGTGGCTTTGATTTGTATTTCCCTGATGATATTGGGCATTATTTTCATATATTTGTTGGACATTTATATATGTTCTTTTGAGAAATTTCTATTCATGTCCTTATCCCACTTTTTGATAGGATTTTTTATTTCTTGCTTGCTGATTTCTTTTAGATTCTGGATATTCATCCTTTGTCAGATGCATACTTTGCCACTATTTACTCCCACTCTGTGGGTTGTCTGTTTACTCTGCTGATTGTTTCTTTTGCTGAAGCTTTTTAGTTTAATTAAGTCTCACCTATTTATCTTTGTTTTTGTTGCATTTGCTTTTGGGTTCTTCATGAACTGTTTGCCTAAGCCAATGTCTAGAAGGGTTTTTCCCATGTTACCTTCTACTATTTTTATGGTTTCAGGTCTTAGGTTTAAGTCTTTGATCCATCTTGAGTTGATTTTTGTATAAGGTGAGAGATGAGGATCCAGTTTCATTCTTCTACATGTGTCTTGCCAATTATCCCAGTACATTTTGTTGAATAGGGTGTCTTTTCCCCCTTTATGTTTCTGTTTGCTTTGTCAAAGCTTAGTTGGCTGTATGTATTTGGCTTGATTTCTGGGTTCTTTATTCTGTTCCATTGGACTATGTGCCTGTTTTTATACCAGTACCATGCTATATTGGTGACTATGGACTTATAGTATAGTTTGAAGTCGAGTAATGAGATGCCTTCAGATTTATTCCTTTTATTTGGTCTTGCTTTGGCTATGTGGGCTCTTTTTTAGTTGCATTTGAATTTTAGGATTGTTTTTTCTAGTTTGTGAAGAATGATGTTGGTATTTTGATGGGAATTGCATTGAATGTGTAGATTGCTTTTAGCAGTATGGTCATTTTCACAATACTGATTCTACCCATTCATGAGCATGGGATTTGTTTTCATTTGTTTGTGTCATCTATGATTTCTTTCAGCAGTGTTTTGTAGTTTTCTTTGTATGGGTCTTTCACATCCTTAGTTAGGTATATTTCTAAATATTTTATTTTTGTAGCTATTGTGAAAGGGATTGAGTTCTTGATTTGATTCTCAGCTTGGTCACTATTGGCATATAGCAGGGCTACTGACTTGTGTACATTAATTTTGTATCCTAAAACTTTGCTGAATTTATTTATCAGTTCTAGAAACTTTTTGGATGAGTCTTTAGGGTTTTCTAGGTATATGATCATGTCATCAGCAAACAGCGACAGTTTGAGTTCCTCTTTACTGATTTGGATGTGCTTAATTTCTTTTTCTTGTCTGATTGCTCTGGCTAGGAATTCTAGTGCTATGTTGAATAGAAGGGTGAAAGCGAACATCCTTGTCTCATTCTAGTTCTTAGGCAGAACGCTTTCAACCTTTCCCCATTCAGTATAATGTTGGCTGTGGGTCTGTCATAGATAACTTTTATTACCTTAAGGTGTATCACCTGTATGTTGATTTTGCTGAGTGTTTTAATCACAAACCAATGCTGGATTTCACTAGATATTTTTTCTGCATCTATTGGTTATAATTGTTTGATTTTTGTTTTTAATTCTGTTTATGTGGTGTATCACATTTATTGACTTACCTTTGTTAAACCATCCCTGCATCCCTGGTATGGAATCCACTTGATCATGGTGGATTATCTTTTTGATCTGCTGTTGAATTTGGTTAGCTAGTATTTTGTTAAGAATCTTTGCATCTGTGTTCATCGGGGATATTGATCTGTAGTTTTCTTTCTTTGTTATGTCATTTCCTGGTTTTGGTATTAGGGTGATACTGGCTTCACAGAATGATTTAGGGGGAGATTCCCTCTTACTGTATTGCTTGGAACAGTGTCAATAGGATTGGTACCAATTCTTTTAATATCTGATAGAATTCAGCTGTGAATCCTTCTGGTCCTGGAATTTTTTTTGTTGGTAACTTTAATTACCATTTCAATCTTGCTGCTTGTTATTGGTCTGTTCAGAGTTTCTATTTCTTCCTGGTTTAATCTAGGAGGATTGTGTAATTGCAGAAATTTATCCATATCCTCTAGGTTTTCTAGTTTATGCATGTAAAGGTGTTCATAACAGCCTTAAATGATCTTTTGTATCTCTGTCGTATCAGTTGTAATAGCTCCCATTTTGTTTCTAATTGAGCTTTTTGGATCTCCTCTCTTTTTTACTTGGTCAATCTTGCTAATGGTCTATCAATTTTATTTATCTTTTCAAAGAGCCAGCTTTTTGTTTCATTTATCTTTTTGTTTGTTTCCATTTTGTTCAGTTCTGCTCTGATGTTGGTTATTTCTTTTCTTCTCCTGGGTTTTGGCTTGGTTTGTTCTTGTTTCTGTAGTTCCTTGAGGTGTGACCTTAGTTCATTTATTTGTGCTCTTTCAGACTTTTTGATGTAGACATTTAATGCTATGAACTTTCCTCTTAGCACTGGTTTTGCTGTATCCCAGAGATTTTGATAGGTTGTGTCACTGTTATTGTTCAGTTCAAAGAATTTTTAAATTTCCATCTTCATCTCATTGTTGACACAATGATCATTCAGAAGCAACTTACTCAACTGGATCCCTTCCTTACACCTTATACAAAAATTAATTCAAGATGGATTAAAGACTTATATGTTAGACCTAAAACCATTAAAATCCTACAAGAAAACCTAGGCAATACCATTCAGGACATAGGCGTGGGCAAGGACTTCATGTCTAAAACACCAAAAGCAATGGCAACAAAAGCCAAAATCGACAAATGGGATCTCATTAAACTAAAGAGCTTCTGCACGGCAAAAGAAACTATCATCAGAGTGAACAGGCAACCTACACAATGGGAGAAAATTTTTGCAACCTACTCATCTGACAAAGGGCTAATATCCAGAATCTACAATGAACTCAAACAAATTTACAAGAAAAAAACAAACAACCCCATCAAAAAGTGGGCAGAGGACATGAACAGACACTTCTCAAAAGAAGACATTTATGCAGCCAAAAAACACATGAAGAAATGCTCATCATCACTGGCCATCAGAGAAATGCAAATCAAAACCACAGTGAGATACCATCTCACACCAGTTAGAATGGTCATCATTAAAAAATCAGGAAACAACAGGTGCTGGAGAGGATGTGGAGAAACAGGAACACTTTTACACTGTTGGTGGGACTGTAAACTAGTTCAACCATTGTGGAAGTCAGTGTGGCGATTCCTCAGGGATCTTGAACTAGAAATACCATTTGACCCAGCCATCCCATTACTGGGTATATACCCAAAGGACTATAAATCATGCTGCTATAAAGACACATGCACACGTATGTTTATTGCGGCACTATTCACAATAGCAAAGAGTTGGAACCAACCCAAATGTCCAACAACGATAGACTGGATTAAGAAAATGTGGCACATATACACCATGGAATACTATGCAGCCATAAAAAATGATGAGTTCGTGTCCTTTGTAGGGACATGGATGAAACTGGAAATCATCATTCTCAGTAAACTATCACAAGGACAAAAAACCAAACACCACATGTTCTCACTCATAGGTGGGAATTGAACAATGAGAACTCATGGACACAGGAAGGGGAACATCACACTCTGGGGACTGTTGTGGGGTGGGGGTAGGGGGGAGGGACAGCATTAGGAGATACACCTAATGCTAAATGACGAGTTAATGGGTGCAGCAAACCAACACAGCACATGGATACATATGTAACAAACCTGCACATTGTGCACATGTACCCTAAAACCCTAAAGTATAATAAAAAAAAAAAAATAAATAAGGCCAGAAGCAACTTATTTAATTTCCATGTATTTGCATGATTTTGAGGGTTTCTTTTGGGGTTGACTTTCAATTTGAGTTCACTGTGGTCTGAGAGATTACCTCAAATAATTTCAGTTTTCTTAAATTTGTGGAGACTTGTTTTGTGGCCTATCATATTGTCTATCTTGGAGAAAGTTCCATGCACTGGTGAATAGAATGTATATTCTGTGGTTGTTGGGTAGAATCTTCTGTAAATATCTGTTACATCCATTTGTTCTAGGGTATAGTTTTAGTCCCTTATTTCTTTGTTGACTTTCTTTCTTGATGACCTGTCTAGTGCTGTCAGTGAAATATTAAAGTCCCCCACTATTACTGTGTTGCTTTCTATCTCATTTCTTAGGTCTAGTAGTAATTGTTTTATAAGTTTAGGCACTCCAGTGGTAGGAGCATATATATTTAGAATTGTGATATTTTCCTGTTGGACAAGGCCTTTTACGATTATATAAAGTCCCTCTTTGTCTTTTTTAACTGCTGCTTTAAAGTTTGTTTTGTCTGATATAAGAATAGCTACTCCTATTCATCTTTGGTGTCTATTTGCATGCAATATCTTTTTCCACCCTTTTATGTTAAGTTTATGTGAGTGAGTCCTATGTGTCAGGGGAGTCTCTTGAAGAGGGCAGATACTTGGTTGGTAAGTTTTTATTCTTTCTGCCATTCTGTATCTTTTAAGTGGAGCATTTCAGCCATTTACATTTAATGCTAGTACTAAGATATGAGTCACTGTTTTTTCATCATGCTATTTGTTGCCTGAATACCTTTTTTATTGTGTTATTGTTTTATAGGTCCTGTGAGACTTATGCTTTAAGGAGGTCCTATTTTGGTGCATTTTGAGGATTTGTTTCAAGGTTTAGATCTCCTTTTAGCTATTCTTATAGTGCTGGCTTGGTGGTGGTGAATTCTCTCATCATTTGTTTGTCTGGAAAAGACTGTATCTTTCCTTCATTTTTGAAACTTAGTTTTGCTGGATACAAAGTTCTTGGCTGATAATTGCTTTATTTAAGGATGCTAAAGATAGGACCCAAATTCTTTCTAGCTTATAAGGTTTCTGCTAAGAAGTCTGCTGTTAATCTGATAGGTTTTCCTTTATAAGTTACCTGATGCTTTTGCCTTACAGTTCTTAAGATTCTTTCATCTTGACTTTAGATAACCTGATGACTATGTGCCTAGGAGATGACCTTTTTGTGACTAATTTCCCAGGTGTTCTTTGAGCTTCTTGTATTTGGATGTCTAGATCTCTAACAAGGCCAGACTAGTTTTCCTTGATTATTTCCTCAAATAAATTTTCCAAACTTCTAGATTTCACTTCTTTCTTGGGAACACCCAGTTATTCTTAGGTTTGGTGGCTTAATATAATCCCAAAATTCTTGGAGGCTTTCTTCATTTATTTTTATTTTTATTTTATATTTTTGAGATGGAGTCTCACTCTTTCACCCAGGCCAGACTGCAGTGGCGCTATCTTGGCGCACTGCAAGCTCCACCTCCCAGGTTCACACCATTTTCCTGCCTCAGCCTCCTGTATAGCTAGGACTACAGGCGCCTACCACTGCACCCGGTGAATTTTTTTGTATTTTTAGTAGAGACGGGGTTTCACCATGTTAGCCAGGATGGTCTTGATCTCCTGACCTCGTGATCCACCTGCCTCGGCCTCCCAAAGTGCTGGGATTACAGGCGTGAGCCACCACGCCCGGCCTGTTTATTTTTTAAAAATTCTTTTTTCTTTGTTTTTGTCAGATTGGGTTAATTTGAAAATCTTGTCTTCGAGTTTTGAAATTCTTTCTTCTACTTGCTCCATTCTATTGCTGACACTTTTCTGTTTATTTTGTATTTCTCTAAATGTGTCCTTGATTTCCGGAAGTTGTGATTGTTTTTTAATTTATTCCGTCTATCTATTTCACTGGAGATATTTCCATTCATATCTTTTTTTTTTTTTTTGAACTTCACCTTTCTCTGGTGCCTCCTTAATTGGCTTAATAATCCACCCTCTGAATTCTTTTTCTGGTAACTCAGAGATTTTGTCTTGGTTTGGATCCATTGCTGGTGAGCTAGTGCGAGCTTTTGCGGATGTTAAAAAACCTCGTTTTGTCATATTATCAGTTTTGTTTTTCTGGTTCCTTCTCATTTGGGTGGACTATGTCAGAGGGAATATCTGAGACTCAAGAGCTGCTGTTCAGGTTTTTTTTGTTCCTCGGGGTGCTCCTTTGATGTGGTGCTCTCCCTCTTCCCCTAGGAATGGGGCTTCCTGAGAGCCAAACTGTAGTGATTATTTTTCTTCTGAATGGGCTGGTACTGGGGAGTGTCTGCAGAGTCCTGTGATGAGATCCATCTTCAGGTCTCTCAGCAGTGGATATCAGCACTTGGTCCAGTGGAGGTAGCAGGGGAGTGAAGCAGGCCTTATGAGGGTCCTTGGTAGTATTTTGGTTAAGTGTGCTGGTTTTTTGTTGGTTGGGCTCCAACCAGGAGGTCGCAAGTTCAAGAGTGCATCAGCTGCAGTAGTGTAGGGAGGTTACAAGCTTGCCCCCCAGGGTCTTCTTTGGATAAGTGTTCTGGTTTCTCGGGTGGAGTTCTATGGGCAGGGCCATAGAACTCCCAAGAGTTTTTGACCTTTGTCTTTGGCTACTAGGGCAGGTAGAGAAAGACCATCAGGTGAAGGCAGGGCTGGGTATGTCTAAGCTCAGACTCTCCACAGGTGGGATTTGCTGCAGCTGCTGTGGGGGATGAGAGTGTGGTTCCAAGACCAACAGAGTTATGTTCTCAGGGGTATTATGGCTGCCTCTGCTGCATCACACAGGTTGCCAGGGACATGGGGGAAAGCCAGGAGCCACAGGCCTCACCCAGCTCCCATGCAGCTGGCAGCCTGAAAGACAGGTCTCACTCCCACTGAGCTCCCCCAACAGCACTGCGTTTAATTCCAGAGAGCTGGTGATCAGGGCTGAGTACTTGCCCCAGGCCACACTCCTCCCAGCTGAGAACAAGCTGACATAGTTCCTTGGCTGTCCTACGGAGCTTGAGGTGCCATCCTACCTCCTTCAAAGGGTCTGTGGATTCTCTTGGCTCTTCTGGTATGTTCCTGCAGTAGTTCTTGGAGCAAAGGTTTACAGCGTGAGTCTCCATATGCTGCTCTGTCCATCCGAATGGGACCTGCAAGTTAGTTTTGCCTCCTATCCGCCATTTTTTCTAAGTCCTCCCCACAATCAATGCAGAAAGAAAAAAGAGCAACAAAAACATGGAAGAAAAATGATTAAAAAATAAGTACAAAAGTTAATAATATAACACATTAGTAATAATTATAAAATTAAGTGGTTTAAGTGCTCCTCTTAAAAGCAAAAGAGTATCAGACCAATAAACCTCAATCCTGTTTCATAGAACTTGCAAATGACCTATCTGGAATGTTAGGATATAGAATAGTTTGAAAATCAAAGAATATGAAGTCATGTATAGGAAAAATACCAAAATAAAGGTGAAATTGCTATAGTATTATCAGTCAAAACAGACTTTAAGAAATATTACTGAGGATGAAAATCCATTTTATAATGATAAAATCGCAAGAAGTTATAATAATCTAGACTTCTAAGCACCTAATATATGGCTTGGAAACTATATAAAGCCAGAACGGACCAAATACAAATAAAATTAACAAAACAGTAGCACTGTCGGAGATTTAAACATACGCATTTTAATGACTGATAGAATCTGTAGACAAGCACATCAATGATAATAGAGTGTTTTAACAACATAATTTATAAGCTTCAAACAAACTGTAGGAGACATATTCTTTCTGAGCAAGCAAGTAGGCCACGTAACACATTTCCAAGGATGAATTTCATATCCGTTTCATTCTTTAACTGCTATATATTCAACTTATAATAACATGTATGTATATAATTGAGTAAAAAAGATAATTCAAAGAATTTCCTCTAAAAACTTCATAAAAAACTGTTAGAACTAATATCAAATTCAGTAAAGTTGCAGGATATAAAATCAAGATAGACAAATCAGTTGTTTCCTTACATCAGTGACAATCTATTGGAAAAGGAAATTTTTAAAAATCCCACTTAGACCACATCAAAAAGAATAAAATACTTAGGGATAGATTTAACCAAGGAGGTAAAAGACCTGTACATTGAAAACTATAAAACATAGATGAAAAAAACTGAAGAAGATACAAATAAATGGAAAAATACTTCCCATTCATAGATTAAAAAATTAATATTGTTAGAATGTCCATACTACCGAAAGTGATCTACATATTCAATGCAATCCTTCTCAAAAATTTAATGGCATTTTTCAAAGAAATAAAAAAAACCCTAGAATTTGTACGGAATCACAATAAGCACCAAATACACAAAGCAACTTGAGAAAGAAGAACAAAGTTGAAAACATCATCACCTTACAAGCTGTAGTAGTCAAAATAGTATGGTGTTGGCATAAAAACAGGCACGTGGGACAATGAAGCAGAATAGAGAGCACAGAAAATAAACCCATGCATATACAGTCAACTAATTTTTGACAAGGTCACCAAAAGAACACAATGGGGAAAGGATAGTTGTTTCAATAAATGATGTCAGGAAAACTGGATTTTCACATGCAATAGAATGAAACTGGACAATTATACCATATACAAAAATAAACTCAAAATGGGTTAAAGACTTAAATGTAAGAACATAAATTATAAAAACACTAGAAGAAATCATGGAGGACAAGCTCTATGACATTGGTCTAATGATTTTTTGAATATGACCCCAAAAGCACAGGCAACAACAAAAAATAGACAAATGAAGTTACATTATATTTAAAAGTTTCTGTAAAGCAAGGAATGAATTAACAGAGTGAAAAGACAACCTACAGAGTGGAAGAAAATATTTGTAAACTATACATCTGATAAGGGGTCAATATCCACAATACATAAGGATTTCAAACAACCCAATAGCAAGAAAACAACCTGATCAAAAAATGGGCAAAAGATATGAATAGACATTTCTCAAAAGAAGACATACGAATGGCCAGAAGGTAGAGGAAAAAATTCTCAACATTACTAATCAAGATGTAAATGCAAATTAAAGCCACAATGAAATACTGCTTCACACCTGCTAAAATGGCCATTATCAAAAAGATAAAAAAGTGTTGGCAGGGTATGGAGAAAAGACAACCCTTGTATGCTGTTGGTGGGTATATACACTGGTACAGCCATTATTGAAAAACAGTATGAAGTCTCCTCAAAAAAATTACAATAGAACTAGTATATGACCCAGCAATCTCTCTTCTGGGTTTCTACCCAAAAGAAATGAAATCAGTACCTCAAAAGGATCTTTATACTCTCATGTTCATTACAGCATTATTCACAATAGCTAAGATACTGGAATCAACTTAAGTGTTCATCTATGGATGAGCAGATAAAGACAATATGGTGTGGAAACACAATGAAATGTTATCCAGCCTTAGAAAGGAAATCCAGTCATTTGTGACAACATGGATAAACCTGGAAAACATTGTGCTAAGTGAAATAAGCCACAGACAGTAAGGCAAATACTGCATGATCTCATTTATATATGAAATAGGAAAAAAATTAACATAGAAGTAGAGAGTAGAATGGTGGTTACAAGGGGCTGAAGGTTGAGAGAAACAGAAGGATGATCAAAGATGATCAAAGGGTACAAATTTGCAACCACATAGGAAGAATAAGCCTAGAGATCTAATATATAGAATGATGGTTATAGTTAATAATGCTTTATTAAAAATTGGAAATTTGCTAAGAGAGTAGATTTCAGGCACCCTCACCACAAAACAAGCAAACAGAAAAAGCAAAAACCAAAAAATTAATCATGTGAGATGCTGCATGTGTTAACTCTCTTGACTTAGTAATTATTTCACTACATATTAAATAGCATGGTGTACACCTTAAATATATAGAATTTTTATTTTTTACAAGAGCAGACCATCCTTACACAGCCCTCTGTGCACTGAACTAGTCATTTACCACTCATAATACAGGTTGAGCATTCCTAATTAGAGAATCCAAAATCTGAAATATTCCTAAATCTGAAACTTTTTGAGCATGAATGACACCATAAGTGGAAAATTCCACACCTGACCTCATGTGATGGATTACAGTCAAACTGCAGTCAAAACCTTGGTGTACAAAATTATTAAAAATATTGTATAAGGCTAACTTCAGTCTATGTATATAAGGTATATAGGAAACATAAATAAATTTCATGTTTAGATTTGGGTTCCATCCTCAAGAAATTTCATTATGTATATGGAACTGTTCCAAAATCTAGAAAAATCTGAAGTCCAATATATTTCTGGTCCAAAGCATTTCATATCAGGAATACTCAACTCTTTGCCCTCAATTCAGCCACTTCCGCAACTCACTCTGACAAATTTTATTATAAAACCTCATGTTCCTGCAATTGCTTGACACAAGTTCAACTTGATGGGGGATGATAAATTGGGGAGAGGTTGGTTAAAGGATACATAATTACAGCTAGATAGGAGGAATAAATTCAAGAGGTCTATTGTACAACAAGCTGACTATAGTTAATAATGATATATTGTATCCTTGAAAAATGCTGAGTGTCTATTAAGTGTTCTCACCACAAAAATGATAATCCTGTGAAGTAATGCATTTATTAGTTAGCTAGATTTAACCATTCCAAAATGTATATGTACTTCAAAACATCATGTTTTACAAGGTAAAAATATGCAATTTTATGTTAATTTTAAAAGATAAGTATATTTGAATAAGAAAGTTGAATTTGAAAAGTTTTCCTTCAGTGTAGATTTTCTTTATGTTTCCAGTTAATGATAAAAGTAAAGCTTGTCCCAGCCTGTGTGGGCTTGGCACTCAAGATAGTTTGGGATCCAAATAAAGCACTAGGGTAGGCATGGAAAATGAGAATAAAAGAGAAACAATTGGGAGCCAGAAAAATAGGACAGCCCACACAGCTGTTTCCTGTGATGCATGTTTAGTTATCCTTGCAGAACCTGGATGACATCCTAGGTGGTCTTTTTTTTTCCAAGGGGAATGATCTGATAAGTGAGGCAAGACAATGTTTGCTAAACAGTAGCAAGGATCAACATTTTTGATATTGGG
The DNA here is from genome assembly GCF_009828535.3 of Hylobates moloch. NCBI lineage: Eukaryota > Metazoa > Chordata > Mammalia > Primates > Hylobatidae > Hylobates > Hylobates moloch. Next base: position 87,547,858 of record NW_026652277.1, on the reverse strand, counting down.
GGGTCCCGTGTTTTCTGGTGGTTATTTTGAAGGATGGTTGGAGCACATTGTTGGCAGCTGTTGAGCTGTGGGAAGAGGTGAAATTGCTGAGAGAGGACATGTGACTCTCTGAAAGTTGCCTGGCCCAGTTAAGGAATGCAGTGTTCAAAGCAATGCTTCTTTCCACAGCAATGAGGTCACTGGACTATAGTTGGAAATTGAGTGAAGTGCAGTCATAAGGAATATATGGTCCTAGTTGGGGAGAGTGATGTAAGGTGAAGATCCATTACCAATGGCTGACAGGTGCCCTGAATTCCCCACAGATACAACTAAAAAAAATCCCATATTTTCATAAATTTAGAAACATATTCCTAAGTAATTCACAAGTTAAACAATTATAAGAAAATATCTTGAACTGAGAAATAATAAACTACATTGCATTTAATTTGGGGGATTTAGGTAAAATGATAATTATTTGTATTGTGAAAGAAAAGCCTCAAAGCTAATGACCTAGGCTGCTTACTTAAGATGAAAAAGAATAATGATATAAACATGAAGAAAGTACTGGAAAGAAGGAAATGATATAAAGAATATAATAGAAGGCAAACATATAATAGAGTAGATTGACAAAGCCAAAAGATTCACTTGGAATGACCTAATAAAATCGAAAACCTCTGTCAAGATGGTTATAAAAAAAGAGTGAAGACACAAGTAAACACTATGAATAAAAGAGACAATTATAGAAGTTACAGAGATTTAAAAACAATAGAATAATATGAATAACTTCATACTAATCTGAAAGTTTTGATGAGAGAACAAATTTCTGGGAAAAAATGTATCTACAAAAATGACTAAAAAAAAAACCCAGCAACCCTTAATTGTCACATAGCTACAACAGAAATTAAAAGAAAACTTCAGAAATATTCCCTCAATGAAAATATCAGAACCAGAGAGTTCTTATCTGTTCTGTTAGCACTGAGAAAACAAATGATTTCAATGTTGTGAATCTTGTATAATATAGACAAGGAATGTGTTCAACTCCTTTTATATGTGAAACCTAGTCTAGGACTGTGCAAGGAAGGAAAATTACAGGCCAATCTTATTTATGAACATAATTACAGAAATCTTAATGTATTAGCAAACTGATTGCAGCAATCATAAAAGGATAATACATGATTAATTGGAGGGTGTTCTAGTGTTGCAGAGTTAGTTTGAAATTATGAAGTAATTTAATTCACCATATTAGCAGATTAAGGGAGAATAAGAATCTTGTGATCTCAGTAGAGGCAGGAAAAAAGTTATCAAAATTCAATATACATTTATGGTAAACTGTTAGGACACTAGCAATAAAATGTACTTCCTAAATTCAAGAAAATATACCTATAGAAAAACTATGGTAAACATCATACTTCTTGTTAAAACATTGAAAGTATTCTTTTTATGATTAGGAATAAAACAAAAATGTCAGCTATCACCACTTACATTTAATATTATACTGGAAGTCCAAGTCAATTTTGTCCCAAGAAGTAATTAAGGGATTAAGATTGAGAAAGAAACAACACTATTCAGAGATGGCATGATCATGGAAAAAAAAAAGTCTCTCCACAAATTATTAAGATTATAAGAGTTTATCTAGATATAAAAATCAATTGTATATTTATTTGCTGATATGGTTTGGCTGTGTCCCCACCCAAATCTCATCTTGAATTACCACATGTTGTGGGAGGGACCTGGTGGGAGGTAACTGAATCATGGTGGTGGGTCTTTCTCATGATGCTCTTGTGATGGTGAATAAGTCTCATGAGATCTGATGGTTTTAAAAAATGGGAGTTTCCCTGCACAACCTCTCTTTCTTTGCCTGCCGCCATCCATGTAAGACGTGACTTGCTCCTCCTTGCCTTCTGCCATGATTGCTAGGCCTCCCCTGCCATGTGGAGCTGTAAGTCCATTAAACCTCTTTTTCTTCCCAGTCTTGGCTATGTCTTTATCAGCAGTGTAAAAACAGACTAATACATTTACTGACAAACAAAATTGTATATATTTATCATGTATAACATGTTGTTTTTAAATATGTCTGTATTGTGGAATGGCTAAATGATGCTAATTAACATATCCATTGCCTCCCGTACTTTTCTTTTGGTGAGAACACTTAAAATCTACCCTCTAAGCAATTTTCGAAAACACAATATGTTGTTACCAACTATAGTCACCGTGTTGTACAGTAGATCTCTTGAACTTTTTCCTGTCTGAGGCTTTGTATCCTTTGACTATCATTTCCCTATTCTTCCCAATCCTCAACCTCTGGTAACCACCGTTGTACTCTCTGCTTCTATGAGTTCAGCTTTTAAAAATGTAATATATTCCACATATAAATGAGATAGTTTAACATAGTTTCCTTCGGATTCATCCATATTTTCACAAATGATAGGATTTCCTTCTTATTTAAGGCTGAATAGTATTGCATTGTGTATAACACTATATTTTCTGCATTTATCTGTTGATGGACATTAAATTTGATTACATATCTTGGCCATTGTAAATGATGGTGCAGTGAACATGGGAGTGCAGATGTCTCTTTGACATACTGATTTCATTTCCTTTGGATATACACCCAGAAGTAGGATTGCTGAATCATATGGTAGTTCTAAAAAAATCAATTTGTATTTTTATACACTGTGGAAAATTTCATTCAAAAGTAATTTTAAATGATACCACTTAAAAGAGCATTAGAATGTAAAATACTTTGGAATAAATATAACAAAGTATAAGCAAGAACCTCATGGAAAAAATAGTAAAACTCTACTACTAGACCTCATACCAAATTTAAATAATGACATACAAAGGCTCAATACTGAAAGGCTAATTGATCTATAGGTGAATCTATAGCATCATTGTAAATTGACCTATAAAGTTAATGTAGTTCCAATAAAAATATCAACAGGTGCTCTAGTGGAATTTGAGATGATTTATATATATATATATTGCATATATATACATATATTTGCATTTCCATAATATATATGTATGTGTATATATGATGGTAACATATATATGTACATACATCTATATGTATATATTACAGAAGTTACAGAGATTTTAAAAACAATAGAATAATATGAATAACCTCATACTAATAAATTTGAAAGTTTATTTATGTATATATTTCCATAATATATATATGTATCTATGTGAAAAAGTCCTCAAAGGGCCAAAACACCCCTGAAGAAATATAAAGGTTGAAGCACTTGTCTCAGATAAGACAAAACTCATAGAAAACTAGACAGTGTGTGGTCCTGGTGCAGAGATAGAGAAGATGACTGCTGGAATTGATTGCAATGGTCCCCCAGAAGAAGCACGCTTATGTGGAAGTATAATTTTGGTTGAAGCTAGTACAGCAGCTAAGTGGAGAAATAAGGACTTTAAAAAAATGTGTGGAAGCAATTAGAAACCATATGAATGTTTAAACACCTATGTGAAAGGCAAAACTATAAAATTTTACAAGATAACATGGGAGAATATATTTATAACTCCAGGGTAGAGAAAAGTTTCTTAAACAGGACACAAAAAGTACTAATCTCAAAGGAAATAATAGATGAATTTCACTACATTAAAAATCTCTGTTTGTCAACACTTGTTTTAAAACAAGAAGAAACACAAACCACAATGGGGAAGGAAATATTTGCAATATACAAAACCAACAAAGAGTTCTAATTCAACTCAATAAATTTGATAACAAAAAGAAAACTCAGAAGAAAAATGGATAAAAGACATGCATAAATATTTGACAAAAGAAAAATGCATGACAAAGAAACATAAAAATGTGCTCAATCTCATTAGCAATTATGGAAATGCAAATTAAATCAAGGAAGATACAATTTTACAGGGGCTTGTAATTTTAAGTGTTGATGAGCATGTGGAGTGATGTGGATTCTGACGGCAAATCTCATGTGAGAGACTGTGGAAGAGACTTGAATGACTCTTGCATGTGCTTCTGGAGACATGGCCAAGAATGTTCAGAATAGATAGTTGAAGCCACTCAGAATCTCAGTAGTAAAATGAGTAAATAAGTCATGGTACATTAACATTCTAGAACACTAGAGAATTGTGAATAATAGAGAACTTTATTAAGTAACAAAAATGACTCTCAGGAGCATATGTGAGGGAAAAAGCAATTTATATAAAAATTTTGTGTGACACTATTCTATTTATATAACATTCAAAAACCATGTAAAACTAAACAATACTATCTTAGGTGTATAAAGCATATGTGGCAAAACTTTGAAGAAGAGCAAAAGAATGATGCATTCAGAAGATTGTGCTTCACTGTGAGCAGGAAGGAATTGAAGGGACTTGAGAAGGCGCTCCAATAATGGAGAGGGGGCATCCTTTTGCTTAAATTAGGTAGTGAGTACACACACATTTGCATAGCTTTTCTTCATATTTCACATGCATTTTCTAAATATTCTTTTGTATCTAGTCAATATTAAATAATAATTAAAAAATTAAAACTAAAGCAGAAGAACAGTTTTGGAATGGTTGCCCAAATCTTGATTGTCAGATAGGATGGACATCCACAGATGTAATTACCTCTATTGTTTTTAAAATCTTGGTAACTTCTGTAATATATACATATATATGTATGTACAAAAACCCAGGATGCCTGAGTCAAGCCAATTACATTGGTTTTGTGTGCCTGTGGACTACCAGCTACTGATTAGCCTAGTCCTCCTGGCTGAAGTTTCTCTGAGAGTTCTTAATCCTATTTTCAGTTATAAGATGGTTTTTGGCACATTAAGTTAACAGGAGGTTGACTCTACACTGTCATTTCTTTTTTGACCAGGAGAAGAGGCACTTTGCACAGAATGCATGTCCAAGTGCATTGCTATGGGATTCTCACATCTTTCAGCATACAGGGCATTCACTGTGTCCTGGAGCTGTCCATCCATTGGTTCTGACCCTGTGTATTTCTCTCTTTGGAGTAGCCAGGGCTTTCATTTCAGACAAGCATGTACAGTAACTGCAAGGGACATTTATCACTTTCTCTGCTACTTTCATTTGTCTTTTAGCCTAGAAATAGCAAAACAACAAATGAAAACATTAACAAAAAGCTACAAATAACAAGTGATATGGTTTGACTGTGTCAAATCTCACCTTGAATTGTAATAATCCCCACGTGCCAAGGGTGGGGCCAGGTGGAGATAATTGAATCATGGGGGCAGTTCCCCCCATACTGTTCTCATGGTAGTAAATAAGTTTCATGAGATCTGATGGTTTTATAAATGGGAGTTCTCCTGAACAAGTTTTGTTGCCTGCCTCCATGTAAGATGTGCCTTTGTTCTTCCTTCGCCTTCCACTATGACCATGAGACCTCAGCCATGTGGAACTGTGAGTTGATTAAACCTCTTTCCTTTATAAATTACCCAGTCTCAGGTATGTCTTTATCAGCAGCATGAGAACTGACTATAACAACAAGTACTAAATGAAACAAACTAATCCTAACCATTGCTAATGAGGGAAGGCAGAGCCTACATCTATTTCACAGGAGGTTTTATTAAAAGCACTTGTCTGTGTGGGGAGCTTTGGGCTCTGGTTTCTGCTCTGCCACTAAGCACCATTGTGTAATATTGTATAAGCCATAAACTCTCTGAATCAAAATTTCTTGGTCTTTTGAGCATCTATAATAGACTGGGCATTTTAAATAACATATCTCCAATCCTTCAAACAATGCTGTAATGCAGAAATTATTATTTCTACTTTATAGATGAAACAATACAGGCTCAGGTTAGTTAGGTATTTCAAGGTCAAGCAGCTTCTAAATGGCATAACCAGAACTTGAACCCATTCCCTATAGCTCCAAAGTCAGACAAGTCTTTTTCATTTTTTTCTCCTTCTTCCTGGGAGCCATGAAAGAGGGGTTTGGGATAAATCATTGCTATCTTCATGGTTTCTTACAGCTCTAAACATTTATGGTGTATGCTACTATCCTCATTTGACAGTAATTAATAACAATGTTGTCTATCATTTTCTGTCTCATTGTAACTGAACGCAACCATGAACTCAGGCATTTTTTTCACTGTAGAATTTAATTTCCAGACTGAGCTATAAGCAACCAATTTAGCTGTTTTCATTCTGAACTCGAAGAACCCAGAAGAGGTCTAATATTTCTAAATCAAGAAAGATTTTCATGGTGCAGTTTGGTGTTGAACAAAAAATAATTCAGGAGATAGACTTTGGTAACCAAAGAGCTGTTATCTGTGACATCAATATTTAATTGAGAAAAATCAAAACTATATTTGAAATTGAGATTTTGTTGCAAGTTTCGTTCAGACATCTTTTGCGTTGGAAAGATAGGGCTAGCAAGGGAGGAGAGAGAATTCTCAAGGCTAATATGTCTGCTTCTCAGTTTTTTCCGAGGGCGGGGGTGGGGGGTGTCTCTCAGAATGGCATCTTTGTCATGTAGTATATACTACAGAAAATTTCCATTTGTTAGACTAATTTTCAGGTGTATGATATTCCCAGAAATGCTTTGAGTTTTCTACTGGATGGAAAACAGAACAACTCTTCTTCGATCTCTGGTAGAGTGATTTCTTTAAAATATCATTCTTAAAAACATGTAATGCTTCCCATTGAAATACAGATGTTTATTTGTACTTCTAAAGGAGTAGTTAACAATTTAAATAAATAGTATGGTTTAGAATCCAAGAGTCTAGACTCACACTCTAGTCCTGTGACCTCACATAGATAAACTCCCCTCTCTGAGCTTCTTTTTGAGTCTGTAACTTTGATGTGCATCTGTCTACTTTTTAGGATTTTTTCCCAAGGCTAGATTTAGAAAATATTTGCAAAGTGTTTATCATGCAAGAAGCACCCATTAAAGGGTTGCTGTTATTATCATTATTATTATGTTGTTGTTCTTATTATTGAATTGCACTCCTCTCAGGGATGGCATTGGATGTTTCAATATCAACACTAGGACAGTGTTGAGTGTGTGGGTCGTAAAGGCTCCTCTGGTTTACACATATTTTGAGAAAGGGGTTTCAGACTATTGTATGACCCTCTATTACAAAGAAGGAGAAGTCAGCAATGAAAGAGGCCTGTGATTCAACCGCTCCTACACTCTTGCTGGTCTTTAATGTCAGCTTTTGCATTAATTCAAAGAAAAGCATCTGCAGGGTTTTCTTTTCTGCTGGCTTCACTGCAGTAGTTGGGCGAATTCTCTTTGTCTAGTCTATGTGATTTAAAAGTCGTATTTCTTTTGAATTAGATTAAGAAATAAAAGATGATTATTATAAGAATTTCAGGTTGTGTCCATAGTCTACTCTGCCACTGTACTTTCTCAAAACAATTTATATTTTGTCCATAATAAAATGGACTGATATTTTAATTATCTAAGAAAATGGGAGTTGGACATATTTGAAAGAGAAGTGGTGCAGAAGATTTCCATAAAATGTATATATATCTCTATAACCACACACATACATACATATTTAACATATGTAAAATATCTTTTGATCCCGTAAATATTATGGAGAACAATCATCCTAAAAATAATACTGATTTTAAAATAGCTAAATATACTAAGACAGAGGAAAAAATTGCTGATGATTACTTTCAGGAGTAAGCAAAGCAATGATATTTACTAATAATTACATTTCAGGAGTAAGCGTAGAGGTTCTTTGAGTTCAAAATGATTAGCACAGTGAGAAAAAAGAAAACCTTTAAGAGGTAGCTGAAAACAGCTAAGTTGTTTGCTTTTAGCTCAGTATGGAAACTGAGTTCCTCCACTGAGTCGGTGAAATGGATACAGTGGTGAAGAAAGAACAAAGAATAAAATAAAATTCCACTCAGTTCAACAAGCACTTTCTAACTGAATGCAAATGATTCATAAATGTAATACTTGCTTTCAGATGGGTCTAATATAGAAGAGGAGACAAAATTGTAAACCAATAAGGTAAAATATGGGGGGTAATGTAAGTCAGAGAAAGACTTCTACTATTGCACTTATCACAAGATAAGCAATCACAACACAGAGAAGAAAGTGGTAGACTCTATAGTGTGGTGGAAGAAAGGGGTTAAGCTTTCTTGAAACATGGATATTTGACCAGTAGGGAAGATGGAAGCATCTTAGGAACTTCCACTTTCTGGTCTTCAAATTGGTCATCTATAAAATAAAAGTTCAATGCAATGAGGTCTAAGGTCACTTTTAGCTTTAAAAACATTGTTCTGTGAAATAGGAAAGGTAAAGTGAGCCACTGATGAATAACTTAATTGTCATAAACTTGATTAATTCTGTTTCAGTCCCTGATTTTTAGAATTCCAAGTAAATTTCTTAGACCTGCTTTTATAAATTTATGAACAAGGCTGAAAGACCAAATTAAGTGTGAAATAAGATTCAGACCATTTAAATTCAGTCTTTACATTAAAATCCACTTGGGATAACGCAAATAACCTGAAATTTAAAGTCAGGAATATCTGGATTCAGTTCCTACCTCTACCATTTATTGGGGGAATAAACAGAGTCTCAAGGTGGGGAATGTCTGGATCTGCAGTATCACTAGGGAACTTAAGAGCCTTGCACATTCTCAGGCCCCATTCCAGAGCTCCTAAATCAGTAATACACAGGGCAGAGCCCTGCAATCTACTTTCCAGCAACCTCTCTAGGTGATACTGGTGTACCTTAGAGTATCAGAACTGCTGGTGTAAAACATGGGATTGGTAACTCACCTTTCTATGTCAAATGAGAATAATAATTAGTATAGTGGTTGTCAGTATTATTTGGCACATCATAGGGCCTCACTAAATGATAACTATTATTTTTATTATTTTACTAACCTAACAATAACCATTGCTATCTCCAAGAAGAATTGAGAACTATATCTAGATTTAATACTCCTTTGTACTGCTTAAAAATTTAAATCCAAGCCTGTTAAATAAGTTAGATTTTTTTGAAAGTTGATGTCACATTTGGTGAAGCAAGTGAGTTATTATCCAGAGGTGCTTTCTAGAAATCGTAGTGTATTTGATGATTGTTGAGACTTTCATTTTATTGGTGTGGAGCTCTGAGCATTTACAACATATGTGAATCCCTTTGCCCCATGATATTATGCTGTGGCATAGAGAACCCATTGAATGAATTGGGAGTTCAGTGTTCAGTGTCATCATTTACTAATCATGACTGTAAGCAACTCCTGGAGCATCAGTGAATCTCAGTTTTCTCATCTATAAAACTCCCACTGGGTAATTGTGATTATATAATGAGATACATATTTAGGTTAAAGTCCTCTGTAAAACACACATTGGCTGGTACATCTAAGGTCAAGTTTGACATTCATTGAATTTAACAAATATTTATTAAATACCTATACTACGGTAGGAAATGTACTAGAAAATATTGCACAGTGACAGAACCTGCCTTTCAGTTAAGTGGTGGCATGCACTTTGATGACTCTTTCATTCAGGAAGCTAATGAATACTCAATGTAGAAATCGATGTTTTACAGGTCTATGTTACTCTTAGAAAAACTTAACTTTAAAAGCCTCCAAATTTGATGAAGGTGACTAGAAATGAAAATTCATAAATATAACTTGGTACAACTTTTCAGGAAAGCAGTTCATCAATATGTATCAAGCCATTTAAATTACATCTTTGACTCAATTTCACTTCTATGACTCTCAGAAGCTATTCTAAGAAAATAATCAGGGATGTAACAAAGATTTATATAAAACATGCTCATTATCACTCTATTTGCAATAGTGAACATTGAAAACAATGACTAACAAGGGAATGACTGAGTTATGTTAATAAGCAGGAGGTAATATGACAGATATTTAATAAACTGTTAAAATCTCCACAATGGAATATTAACTAAAATCAAATCATAATATATTCTGAATAATTCTAATTAAAGAATAGGTATTCAAACAATAAAGATTTTAGGGAAGTACACCAAAGTAAGTTCATGGATAATGGCAAGGAAATAGATCAAAATAGATCCTTTGATGAATTACTTTATAGTTGATACTTTACAGCATTTTCTAAATTTTCTAAAATGAGCATATTTTTCTTTTGTTTTCAAAAGTTCCATGCAAATACTCCTTTCACTGGATATATGAGAGCAGCATTATCTCTTGGCTTTCCTTGGCAGCTTTTAAAGGTACAATCAGGAACTTCAGAAGCGATGGCAGCAGTTAGTATTTGGCAGTGATTATGTTAATGGAACATACCTCTTTTCATTTAGCAATTGAGTCAGTAACTCAAAGATGTTACCCATTTTGGCAAATGTCGTCTACACCTTTACAAATATAAAATGTACCCACAAAGGTGGGTTTCAGGCAAGGTTGTCCTTTCTTAAGTCTGGACTGAAGCTGACTAGTTTTCCGTCTTTGCCCTCCCTGTGGTTTCCTGGTGTTGCAGTGTTATCCTACAGGAGAGTCTGTTAGTGAGAATGTGCCAAGATCTTTGGGCAATCCCTTGGGAGGATTATTTAGGCACAACAAGATAGAATAGTGACACATTTTAACACAATAACTCACCTTGTACACATGAATTTTCAGTGCTCTTAGCCTTTGGGGTGGATGTAGTGAAAACTATTCCTTGCAAAAGCACTAAAAATTTCAAAAATTAAAAAAGTATCATTTAGCAAATAAGTCACTAGGCTTATTTCTGTGTTTTTTGAGGTTCATTTGATGTTGACATTTAAAATGTTTATTTTTAGGCAATGTAGCATAATGAAATAACCATAGTTTTTGAGAAAAGATTCTGGTTTAAATCTTATCGATCTTATTTAAGATCTTTGACAAGTTCATTTTTTTGTACCTCAATTTCATCATGGCTTAAACACGAGTACTAATACCTATCTCATAGAGGACTATTGAGAATCAACTGCTCATTAGAAGTATAAATGTTGAGTGTTTTATTGCAAAAAAATTCCTTAGATATATTACTTTCCTGTCTTCTGGTGGTTGGTAAATGCCTGTATCATTATGATGAGAGCCAAAATATCAACTCAGGCACAACTGATAAATAGCAATGCCATCTATGTTCTGTGTCATCTCCAAGAGTTTGTGGTGCTCTGGACATTTAAATGTCCAACTTACTTATCCTCTCCTCTGAAAAATCCTCCCTGTATATTCTTCAACTCAGCTCAGGAGTTTTATTATTTTATGTCTTCTAGAAAACCTTAGCCAGAGGAAGGGAAACCAAGACCTTCAATAAGCTTTTGCTATCTGTGACACAGATTTTGAAACTATCTCAACAGTCTGCCTTTTCTAGCATCTCACTGCTCTTCCCTAATATATCATTTATGAACACACACACACACACATACACACACAATATTTTCAGCTGTCAGGGGAGTACGAAGCTGTAAACATGAGTCTCCGATTGAATTCCAGTAAAAAAAAAAATACCAACAAATTGTTCCAGAAACTAATTTGTCCCTAATTGTGAACTCAAGGAATCTGTGAACAGAGTCTTGGATGCATTTGAACAACAACGAAAACAAACAAACAAAATTCTAAAGTATTTTACCACTTGAAATAAAAAAGGTAGGCAAATATATTAGTCTTATTAAACCAATATTTATAGTTCTCTGGTAAAGTTATCTGATTCATTCTTTGTTCTTTATATTTACAAACAGCCCTGCTTACAGGGAGCTGGAACAGGGTTTGACAGCCACACTGAGCTCTGGATACACAGTAGATGGGGAACAGGAGTCACCTTAATGCAGATAATGCTGTGATTTTCAGTTCAGGCCATTGTGAAACAGAGCAATCAGCAACTCACAAGGCTGGGTGTGAAACTGACTCAAATGTTCACTTGGATCCTAAGCCTTGGATAAAAAAGATAAATACTGGCCCTTTTCGCTATGTACAGATGACGCAAATTTCATCTTTTATTTCTGTTTCTCAGAGGCTGCAATTACCCTACAATGTTCAAAACTGGTTTTCATTTTTGGACATCTTTGCCAGAAGTCAGCATATTTTATATTATCACCAAGCGCCAAGGACAATAATGATGGTAGTCATGTTTATAGCAAATTTTAAAGGTTCCAAAATGCTTTTGCAGATGGTTTGTCATAGTTGTTGTGATCATTTTCCCACAATGCCCACTTAAAAGCATCGTGTGTTTTGCATTTCAAACTTGGTCTATATGTTAGGTCTCTCACATGACAGAAAGGACAGTAGGTAGTTATCCAAAGAGGAGTTGACTTTTGTGATGGTGATTTTTCCTCCCATAGGTAGTTTTAATAAAGCTGGCTAACACCTGCCAACTTTCAGCTCTCAGGATTTTGGTCTCTGTGTGGATTTCCATGGTATACTCACAAACCTGATCACTTTTCAGGTTAGTTGTCAGTGTGAGTGCTGCACAGACTCTACAAGGCTGTGCTTGATCATGTATGTGTCTTCATGAAATTTTTGCTTTCCTAAACTCCCATTATCTAACATGTTATCTTCCTTTTTCCCTTCATAATGCTTCTTGAACTCTTCTCTTCTATTCTTAATTTCTGCTGCCATCTAAATAGCCCAGGCAGCTTCCTATTATGCTACACTTAGAGCAACACTTGTCCAGATGGCCTGAACCAGAGAGAAGATGGGGCCTTTTTTCTCCGTGTACTCAGACACACATGCCCTTGGCCATAGGAAAGGAAGTTCTCCCCAGAAGCAAGGGAAATTTATATTTCCCAGCATGAAAGGCTAAAACCCGCTGTTAAGCATAAAGGGACTCATTCTTGATTCATTTCAAAATGTGTTTATCTATTTATTTTCATATTATGTTGCCTTCCCTCTTCCTTTTCCCTTCACCCCAGGGAACCTTCCTTTTCCAGCTGCCTGCTTCCATGCCTGCTTGGGGCCTGCTGCAGCCGGCAAAGCATCAGGCTGTGGCTGCTTACATTCAGCCTTGCAGGTTTCTGATTGCTCTGTTTCTGATGCTGTCCAAAGTTACAGAGCCAATCAGTCAGAAACTCTCTCCTGTGCCTTCTGCTGGTGGAGGATTTCATGACCTGCTCTCAGCTTTCCACTGTGGTAGCTGCAGAGATGTTTTTAGTGGTGGGATTATGAGAGAAAAAGTAAGAATCAGTCTTTTTCTTAAAAATTAAAAATATCTTCTGAATTCTTTCCTTTTGTGATATTGGCCAGATTGCCACCTAATCAACAAGAGACCAGACATTGTTCTTTTTCTGGGCCATGTTTGCAGAAATAGCCATACAGACACTCTGTAAAGAACCTTTAGAAACTTGGTTTGATTTAAAACATTTAAACTACTATATTACACTTTTATTAAATTTTGGTTTATTGGAATTAGCACATTTTGTCTTAGAAAAGCATAACACTAGATACTTTTTAGTTTTCAACAGATTTGAGTAGTCCATATAATCAGATCACAGTTATTCATTGTAATGCTGTTGCAACCTGGGGCTAGGAAAAGTCCTTTGTTTAACTATATTGAAACATTTCCATCACAAGGTGAAGGCCACACCAGAATTTACCTTATTTTTAGCTGTATTTAGAAGGCAGCCCTCAGTGTCCTTGTTTAGAAAGCAGGGGCTAAGAAGACAACCCATAATTTCCTGGTCAGAACATTCTTACTGGGGTCCTTTTGAGACTGAGGGAAATACTTGGCCATATTTGAGATTCTTATTTGCTGTCATGGAGCAAATAAACCACAACGCTCTGCCTGTGCAGGACCTTCTTTATGTCCTCAGATAGCCAGTGTATTAAGACATGGCTTCCATCAGCCAATTCAAAAAACATTGATTGAATATTGGCTTTGTGTGAAATGCTCAGATTCATCATACATAACCCAACCAAGTTAATTTTTACAGTGCTGCCTTCATCAGCCCATTAGTATGTACTCATTAATTCATGCTGATCCAGAATAGTCCAGGTTGCTTTTTGTTTGGCCCTCAAGTCCACACCTCTGTCTTTTCTCTTCTATCCTCTTTTATCTTCCTCAGTACCTCTCCCCACTCACTTCATTTTGATGTCCTTGTTTTCCTTGTGCCAAACTCACCTTTGCCTCCTTGTTTATAGTCTGGCTCTTGCTGGAAGCCCTCCTTCCTAGCCCATGCATCTAACTCCTGTCTTTTGGAATGTACCAATTTCACCATAAGTTCTAACTACTCCATGCAGATGACTCAATTCCTAATCCCATGCTGGTGTCACAAACTCTAAAGAGCGCCTTTAGCTGCCTAGCTCACTGGAGCATCTGAGAAGACAGAAAAACCATTCCCAAGTAGTCTTCTTTAGCTTTGGGAAACCACAGGGCTTGCTTTTTTCAAATACATCAAAGACCAATGTTATCAGATACTGACAGGCTGGTCTCTGCAGCTTGTGGGTCCCCATTGCAAAGGCTTATTTATGCGCTCTTTTGCCCTCACCTGCTGTATGATTCTACTAGATTCCAAGCAGGAAGCAGCATGAAGCTTACCAGGATATAGTTCTCATTGTATTTCCTTTCTAACTCCCTTCCTGGGTTTCCTGTGGGGGGAAGTGTGTGGGTTTTGGGCATGTACTCACATGAAGGGTCTCAGTTCCATAACATCTAGCCTAGCACATCCATTACAGAGGAACTACCGTAATACACCTGCTATCTTGGATTTTATTTGCTAAAAATTTTATCAGAATCACTTTTTATTGTTCTACAAACATGCATTACTACATTTTAGTTATAACTAAATTTAATATCAATTATAGAGAATAGAGAAAATAAAACACATCACTCACAGACTGGTGTGAGTAAAGCCATGGTTTTACTGATTATCTACTTTCAGCCCTTTCGTAGGTATAATTTACACAATTTTAGAGAACATACAATCTTGCAATTGTTTTTTATTTAGCTTTATATATTTTACTGTTTTTCATATTTGTAGTCCCTTCTAGAATCATTATTTTAAATGATTGCATTATATTCTATTAAAAAGATGAATATTGTTTGTGTAAATTTATATTTCTATTGTGCCACCATTCTATTTTTCAATATAAATAGTGCTACAATGAACATCCTTATAGACATTGATATTTTCATCTTTTACATTCCTCATTCTGTCCATTTTTGTGGATGTTTTAAGGCAACTTGTCTCAACATCATGTGAACAATTGATTTATGTGGGGCTTTTTTTCATTTTTTTTTTTTTTTAAAGCTGGTGTCTGAGTCCTATCATAGAGAGTCTAATTAAATTTGTCTGGAATGGAGCTTGGGCATCAGAATTTTATAATCTCTTCTGACAATTCTAGTGTGCAATGTTGAGAAGAACTCTGAGACTTTATAAAAATACAATTAAAAAATAAATTTTGTTGTCCATACTTAATACATATAACATGGTATAAGATACATATAGAGAGCAAAATGGTTACTATAGTGGAACAGATTAACATATCTATTACCTCACTTAGTTACCCATTATCTCTCTGTGGCAAGAATAGCTGTAATCTCACGCATTTGGCAAAAATGCTAAATACAATACACTGTTATTAATGATAGTCCTCGTTGTACACATTAAAGCTTTTTTAAAAATCACCGACTGGGTGGCTTATGCCTGTAATCCCAGCACTTTGAGAGGCCAAAGTGGGTGGATCACTTGAGGTCAGGAGTTTGAGACCAGCCTGGCCAACAAGATGAAATCCCATCTCTACCAAAAATACAAAAATTAGCCAGGTGTGGTAGTGCACGCCTGTAACCCCAGCTACTAGGGAGGCTGAGGTAGGACAATTGCTTGAACCCAGGGGGCAGAGGTTGCAGTGAGCTGAGGATGTGCCACTGCACTCCAGCCTGGGTGACAGAGTGAGACTCTGTCTCAAAAAAAAAAATGAATTAAGTACAGTTGCAGGATAAAGATTAACATACAAAAATAAGGAAATTAAGAAGAGGAAAATTAAGAAAAGGAAATTAAGAAAAGAAGGAAGTTAAGATTCACATTTACAATAGCACTGAAAAAAACCCCCAAAACTTAAGAATAAACTAAACTAAGGAGGCAAAAGATTGCACATTGAAAATTACAAAAATTTGATGAAACGAAGAAGATAGAAACAAACAATTGAAAAGCCCTCACTGGTTTGTGTATAGGAAGACTTAGTACTGCTAAAATGTGCATATGACCTAAAGCAATATATAGACTCAATGCAATCCCCATCAAAATCCCAATAACATTTTTTTTTTACAGAAAAAAAAAAAAAAACTTCAAATTCAGATGGAGGCCGGGCGCGGTGGCTCACGCCTATAATCCCAGCACTTTGGGAGGCCGAGGCAGGCAGATCACGAGGTCAGGAGATCGAGACCATCCTGGCTAACATGGTGAAACCCCGTCTCTACTAAAAATACAAAAAATTAGCCAGGCATGGTGGTGTGCACCTATAATCCCTGCTACTCAGGAGGCTGAGGCAGGAGAATGGCGTGAACCTGGGAGGCAGAGCTTGCAGTGAGCTGGGATAGTGCCACTGCAGTCTGGCCTGGGCGAAAGAGTGAGACTCTGCCTCAAAAAAAAAAAAAAAAAAAAAAAAAAAAAAAAAATCAAATGGAGCCACAAGGGACCTTGAATAGTCAAAACAATTTTGAGGAAGAAGAACAAAGCTGAAGGCCTCACTTCTATATTTTAAAATATATTGCAAAGTAACAATAACTAAAACAATATGGTAGTGGCATAAAGACAGACATATACACCAATGGCACAGAATAAAGAGCCAGGAGATAAACACACACAGTTAACTGGTTTTCCTTTCTTTTTCTATTTTTTTATTTTTATTTTTATTTTTTTATTTTTTATTTTTATTTTTTATTATTGTACTTTAAGTTTTAGGGTACATGTGCACAATGTGCAGGTTTGTTACATATGTATCCATGTGCCATGTCGGTGTGCTGCACCCGTTAACTTGTCATTTAGCATTAGGTGTATCTCCCAATGCTATCCTACCCCCCTCCCCCAACCCCACAACAGTCCCCGGAGTGTGATGTTCCCCTTCCTGTGGCCATGTGTTCTCATTGTTCAATTCCCACCTATGAGTGAAAACATGTGGTGTTTGGTTTTTTGTCCTTGTGATAGTTTACTGAGAATGATGATTTCCAGTTTCATCCATGTCCCTAAAAAGGACATGAACTCATCATTTTTTATGGCTGCATAGTATTCCATGGTGTATATGTGCGTTGTTGGACATTTGCGTTGGTTCCAACTCTTTGCTATTGTGAATAGTGCCACAATAAACATACGTGTGCATGTGTCTTTATAGCAGCATGATTTATAGTCCTTTGGGTATGTACCCAGTAATGGGATGGCTGGGTCAAATGGTATTTCTAGTTGAGATCCCTGAGGAATCCCCACACGGACTTCCACAATGGTTGAACTAGTTTACAGTCCCACCAACAGTGTAAAATTGTTCCTGTTTCTCCACATCCTGTCCAGCACCTGTTGTTTCCTGACTTTTTAATGATTGCCATTCTAACTGGTGTGAGATGGTATCTCATGGTGGTTTTGATTTGCATTTCTCAGATGGCCAGTGATGATGAGCATTTTTTCATGTGTGTTTTGGCTGCATAAATGTCTTCTTTTGAGAAGTGTCTGTTCATATCCTTTGCCCACTTTTTGATGGGGTTGTGTGTTTTTTTCACGTAAATTTGTTTGAGTTCATTGTAGATTCTGGATATTAGCCCTTTGTCAGATGAGTAGGTTGCGAAAATTTTCTCCCATTCTTCCTCTTTTCCTAATTGAATGCCCTTTATTTCCTTCTCCTGCCTGATTGCCCTGGCCAGAACTTCCAGCACTATGTTGAATAGGAGTGGTGAGAGAGGGCATCCCTGTCTTGTGCCAGTTTTCAAGGGGAATGTTTCCAATTTTTGTCCATTCAGTATGATATTGACTGTGGGTTTGTCATAGATAGCTCTTATTATTTTGAGATACGTCCCATCAATACCTAATTTATTGAGAGTTTTTAGCATGAAGCGTTGTTGAATTTTGTCAAAGGCCTTTTCTACATCTATTGAGATAATCATGTGTTTTTTGTCTTTGGTTCTGTTTATATGCTGGATTGCATTTATTGATTTGTGTATGTTGAACCAGCCTTGCATCCCAGGGATGAAGTCTACTTGATCATGGTGGATAAGCTTTTTGATGTGCTGCTGGATTTGGTTTGCCAGTATTTTATTGAGGATTTTTGCATCAAGGTTCATCAAGGATATTGGTCTAATATTCTCTTTATTGGTTTTGTCTCTGCCAGGCTTTGGTATCAGGATGATGCTGGCCTCATAAAATGAGTTAGGGAGGATTCCCTCTTTTTCTATTGATTGGAATAGTTTCAGAAGGAATGGTACCAGTTCCTCTTTGTACCTCTGGTAGAATTCGGCTGTGAATCCATCTGGTCCTGGACTTTTGTGGTTGGTAAGCTATTAATTATTGCCTCAATTTCAGAACCTGTTATTTGTTTATTCAGAGATTCAACTTCTTCCTGGTTTAGTCTTGGAAGGGTGTATATGTGGAAGAATTTATCCATTTCTTCTAGATTTTCTAGTTTATTTGCATAGAGGTGTTTGTAGTATTCTCTGATGGTAGTGTGTACTTCTGTGGGATCAGTGATGATATCCCCTTTGTCATTTTTTATTGTGTCTATTTGATTCTTCTCTCTTTTCTTCTTTATTAGTCTTACTAGTGGTCTATCAATTTTGTTGATCTTTTCAAAAAACCAGCTCCTGGATTCATTGATTTTTTGAAGGTTTTTTTTTGTCTCTATCTCCTTCAGTTCTGCTCTGATCTTAGTTATTTCTTGCCTTCTGCTAGCTTTTGAATGTGTTTGTTCTTGCTTCTCTAGTTCTTTTAATTGTGATGTGAGGGTGTCAATTTTAGATCTTTCCTGCTTTCTCTTGTGGGCATTTAGTGCTATAAATTTCCCTCAACACACTGCTTTGAATGTGTCCCAGAGATTCTGGTATGTTGTGTCTTTGTTCTCATTGGTTTCAAAGAACAACTTTATTTCTGCCTTCATTTCGTTATGTACCCAGTAGTCATTCAGAAGCAGGTTGTTCAGTTTCCATGTAGTTGAGCAGTTTTGAGTGAGTTTCTTAATCCCGAGTTCTAGTTTGATTGCACTGTGGTCTGCAAGACAGTTTATTATAGTTTCTTTTCTTTTACATTTGCTGAGGAGTGCTTTACTTCCAACTATGTGGTCGAGTTTGGAATAGGTGTGGTGTGGTGCTGAAAAGAATGTATATTTTGTTGATTTGGGGTGGAGAGTTCTGTAGATGTCTGTTAGGTCTGCTTGGTGCAGAGCTGAGTTCAATTCCTGGATATCCTTGTTAACTTTCTGTCTCATTGATCTGTCTAATGTTGACAGTGGGGTGTTCAAGTCTCCCATTATTATTGTGTGGGAGTCTAAGTCTCTTTGTAGGTCACTCAGGACTTGCTTTATGAATCTGGGTGCTCCTGTATTGGGTGCATATATATTTAGGATAGTTAGCTCTTCTTGTTGAATTGATCCCTTTACCATTATGTAATGGCCTTCTTTGTCTCTTTTGATCTTTGTTGGTTTAAAATCTGTTTTAACTGAGACTAGGATTGCAACCCCTGCCTTTTTTTGTTTTCCATTTGCTTGGTTCCACCATCCCTTTATTTTGGATTCCTCCATCCCTTTATTTTGAGCCTATGTGTGTCTCTGCACATGAGATGGGTTTCCTGAATACAGCACACTGATGGGTCTTGACTCTTTAACCAATTTGCCAGTCTGTGTCTTTTAATTGGAGCATTTAGCCCATTTACATTTAAGGTTAGTTTTGTTATGTGTGAATTTGATCCTGTCATTATGATGTTAGCTGGTTATTTTGTTCGTTAGTTGATGCAGTGTCTTCCTAGCCTTGTTGGTCTTTACAGTTTGGCATGTTTTTGTAGTGGCTGGTACCAGTTTTTCTTTCCATGTTTAGTGCCTCCTTCAGGAGCTCTTTTAGGGCAGGCCTGGTGGTGACAAAATCTCTCAGCATTTGCTTGTCTGTAAAGTATTTTATTTCTCCTTCACTTATGAAGCTTAGTTTGGCTGGATACGAAATTCTGGGTTGAAAATTCTTTTCTTTAAGAATGTTGAATATTGGCCCCCACTCTCTTCTGGCTTGTAGAGTTTCTGCCAAGAGATCCACTGTTAGTCTGATGGGCTTCCCTTTGTGGGTAACCCAACCTTTCTGGCTGCCCTTAACATTGTTTCCTTCATTTCAACTTTGGTGAATCTGACAATTATGTGTCTTGGAGTTGCTCTTCTCGAGGAGTATCTTTGTGGCATTCTCTGTATTTCCTGAATCTGAATGTTGGACTGCCTTGCTAGATTGGGGAAGTTCTCCTGGATAATATAATGCAGAGTGTTTTCCAACTTGGTTCCATTCTCCCCGTCACTTTCAGGTACGCCAATCAGATGTAGATTTGGTTTTTTCACATAGTCCCATATTTCTTGGAGGCTTTGTTTGTTTCTGTTTATTCTTTTTTCTCTAAACTTCTCTTCTCGTTTCATTTCATTCATTTGATCTTCCATCACAGATACCCTTTCTTCCAGTTGATCAAATCAGCTACTGAGGCTTGTGCATTCGTCATGTAGTTCTTGTGCCATGGTTTTCGGCTCCATCAGGTCATTTAAGGACTTCTCTGCATTGGTTATTCTAGTTAGCCATTCATCTAATCTGTTTTCAATGTTTTTAACTTCTTTACCATGGGTTCAAACTTCCTCCTTTAGCTCGGAGAAGTTTGATTGTCTGAAGCCTTCTTCTCTCAAGTCGTGAAAGCCATTCTCCGTCCAGATTTGTTCCATTGCTGGTGAGAAGCTGTGTTCCTTTGGAGGAGTAGAGGTGCTCTGATTTTTAGAATTTTTAGTTTTTCTGCTCTGTTTTTTTCCCCATCTTTGTGGTTTTATCTACCTTTGGTCTTTGATGATGGTGACGTACAGGTACGGTTTTGGTGTGCATGTTCTTTCTATTTGTTAGTTTTCCTTCTAACAGACAGGACCCTCAGCTGCAGGTCTGTTGGAGTTTGCTGGAAGTCCACTCCAGACCCTGTTTGCCTGGGTATCAGCAGCGGTGGCTGCAGAATAGCGGATATTGGTGAACCGCAAATCCTGCTGCCTGATTGTTCTTCTGGAAGTTTTGTCTCAGAGGAGTACCTGGCCATGTGAGGTGTCAGTCTGCCTCTACTTGGGGGTGCCTCCCAGTTAGGCTGCTCGGGGGTCAGGGACCCACTTGAGCAGGCAGCCTACCTGTTCTCAGATCTCAAGCTGCATGTTGGGAGAACCACTACTCTCTTCAAAGCTGTCAGACAGGGACATTTATGTCTGCAGAGGTTACTGCTGCCTTTTGTTTGTCTGTGCCCTGCCCCCAGAGGTGGAGCCTACAGAGGCAGGCAGACCTCCTTGAGCTGTGGTGGGCTCCACCCAGTTGGAGCTTCCCAGATGCTTTGTTTACCTACTCAAGCCTCGGCAATGGTGGGCGCCCCTCCCCCAGCCTCGCTGTTACCTGGCAGTTTGATCTGAGACTGCTGTGCTAGCAATGAGTGAGACTCTGCGGGCCTAGGACCCTCTGAGCCAGGTGTGGGATATAATCTCATGGTGTGCCGTTTGTTAAGCCTGTTCAAAAAGTGCAGTATTAGGGTGGGAGTGATCCAATTTTCCAGGTGCCATCTGTCACCCCTTTCTTTGACTAGGAAAGGAATTCTGTGACCCCTTGCACTTCCTGAGTGAGGCAATTCCTCACCCTGCTTTGGCTCATGCATGGTGTGCTGCACCCACTGTCCTGCACCCACTGTCCGGCACTCCCCAGTGAGATGAACCTGGTACCTCAGTTGGAAATGCAGAAATCATCCATCTTCTGCATCGCTCACGCTGGGAGCTGTAGACTGGAGCTGTTCCTATTCTGCCATCTTGGCTCCACCCTGTCTTTTACTAGTTTTCAAAGTGTATGATATTGGCTGTGAGTTGTCATAAATAGCTCTTATTTATGAATATCAATATCTAGTTTATTGAGAGTTCCATCAATATGTAGTTTATTGAGAGTTTATAACATGAAGGGATGTTGAATTTTATCAAAGGCCTTTTCTGCATCTATGGAGATAATCATGTGGTTTTTTTTCTTTGGTTCTGTTTATGTGGTGGATTATGTTTATTGATTTGCATATGTTGAATCAGCCTTGCATACCAGGGATGAAGCTGACTTGATCATGGTGGATAAGTTTTTTGATGTGCTTGCTGGATTTGGTTTACCAGTATTTTATTGAGTATTTTTGCACTGATGTTCGTCAGGGATACTGGCCTGAAGTTTTCTCTTTTTGGTGTGTCTTTTTCTGGTTTTGGTATCAGGATGATGCTGGCTTCATAAAATGAGTTAGAGAGGACTCTCTCCTTTTCAATTATTTGGAATAGTTTCAGAAGGTATGGTACCAGCTCCTTTTTGTATTTCTGATAGAATTCACCTACAAATCCATCTGGTCCTGGGCTTTTTAGGATTGGTAGACTACTAATTACTTCCTCAATTTCAGAACTTGTTATTGGTCTATCCAGATATTCAACTTCTCTCTGGTTTAGTCTTGGTAGGGTGTACGTATTCAGCAATTTATCCATTTCTTCTAGATTTTCTAGTTTATTTGCATAGAGGTGTTTAGTATTCTCTGATGGTGGTTGGTATTTCTGTAGGATCAGTGGTGATATCCCCTTTATCATTTTATTGTGTCTATTTGATTCTTTTCTCTCTTATTGGTCTAGCTAGTGGTCTATTTTGTTAATTTTTTTTTTTTAAACAGCTCCTGGATTTGTTGATTTTTTGGAGGGTTTTTCATGTCTCTGTCTCCTTCAGTTCTGCTCTGATCTTAGTTATTTCTTGTCTTCTGCTAGCTTTTAGATTCATTTTCTCTTGCCTCTCTAGCTCTTTTAATTGTGATGATAGGGTGTCATTTTGAGATCTTTCCAGCTTTCTGATGTGGGCGTTTAGTGCTATAAATTTCCCTCTTAACACTGCTTTAGCTGTATTTAGAGATTCTGGTATGTTGTCTCTTTGTTCTCATTGGTTTCAAAGAACTTCTTGATTTATGTATTAATTTCATTATTTACCCATGAGTCATGCAGGAGAAGGTTGTTCAATTTCCATGAAATTATGTGGTTTTAGGTGAGTTTCTTAATCCTGAGTTCTAATTTGATTGCAGTGTGGTCTGAGAGACTGTTTGTCATAATCTCAGTTCTTTTTCATTTGCTGAGGAGTGTTTTACTTCCAATTATGTGGTCAATTATAGAATGAGTGCCATGTGGCACTGAGAAAAAATATATATTCTATTGATTTGGGGTAGAGAGTTCCAAAGACATCTACTAGGTCCACTTGATCCATAGCTGAGTTCAAGTACTGAATATCCTTGTTAATTTTCTGTCTCATTGATCTGTCTAATACTGACAATGGGGAGTTAAAGTCTTCCACTATCACTGTGTGGGAGTCTAAGTCTCTTTGTAGGTCTCTGAGAACTTGTTTCATGAATTCAAGTGCTGCAGTATTGGTTGCATATATACTGACAATAGTTAGCTCATCTTGTTGAATTCTTCCCTTTACCATTATGTAATGCCCTTCTTTGTCCTTTTTGATCTTCGTTGATTTAAAATCTGAACCCCTGCTTTTTTTGCTTTCCATTTGCTTGGTAAGTTTTCCTCTACCACTTTATTTTGAGCCTGTATGCATCTTTGCATGTATGATGTGTGTCCTGACTACAACACACCAATTGGTCTTGATTCCTTATCCAATTTGCCAGTCTGTGTCTTTTAATTGGGACATTTAATCCATTTATATGGAAGGTTAGTATTGTTATGTGTGAATTTGGTCCTGTCATCATGATGCTATTTGGT
Source organism: Hylobates moloch (assembly GCF_009828535.3). Classification (NCBI taxonomy): domain Eukaryota; kingdom Metazoa; phylum Chordata; class Mammalia; order Primates; family Hylobatidae; genus Hylobates; species Hylobates moloch. The sequence goes on along the minus strand of NW_026652277.1, from coordinate 87,524,051 downwards.
TATTTTGCATACTAGTTGATGCAGTTTCTCCATAATATCATTGGTCTTTATATTTTGGTGTGTTTTTGCAGTGGCTGGTACAAGTTTATCCTTTCCATATTTAGTGCTTCTTTCAGGAGCTCTTGTAGGGCAGGCCTAGTGGTAACAAAATCCCTCAGCATTTGCTTGTCTGAACAGGATTTTATTTTTTCTTTGCTTATGAAGCTTAGTTTGGGTGGATATGAAATTCTGGGTTGAAAATTCTTTTCTTTAAGAATGTTGAATATTGGCCCCCAATCTCTTCTGAGTTTCTGCTGAGAGGTCTGCTGTTAGTCTGATGGGCTTCCCTTTGTATGTGACCTGGTCTTTCTCTCTGGCTGCCCTTAACAGTTTTTCCTTCATTTTGACTTTGGAAAACATGATGATTATGTATCTTGGGGTTAGTCTTCTTGTGGAGTATCTTAATGGTGTTGTCTGTATTTCCTGAATTTGCATGTTGGCCTGTCTTGCTATGTTGGGGAAGTTCTCCTGGATAATATCCTGAAGAGTGTTTTCCAGCTTGTTTCCATTCTTCCTATCTCCTATTGGTACTCCAATCAATCATAGATTAGATCTTGTTATGAAGTCCCATATTTCTTAGAGGCTTTGTTCATTCCTTTTCATTCTTTTTTCTTTATTCTTGTCTGCATTTCTTATTTCAGTAAGGTGGTCTTCAAACACTGATATCCTTTCTTTTACTTGGTTGATTCAGCTGTTGATACTTGTGTATGCTTCATGAAGTTCTTGTGCTATGTTTGTCACCTCCATCAGATCGTTGATGTTCCTCTCTAAACTGGTTATTCTAGTTAGCAATTCCTCAAACCTTTTATCAAAGTTCTTAGCTCCTCTGCATTGGGTTAGAACATTCTCCTTCAGCTCACCATAGTTTTTTTATTACCCATCTTCTGAAGCCTACTTCTGTCAATTCATCTATCTGATCCTCTGTGCAGTTCTGTGCCCTTGATGCAGGGATGTTGCAATCATTTGGAGGAGAGGAGGCGCTCCAGCCTTTTGGGTTTTCAGCACTTTTTTCTCTCATTCTTCCTCATCTTCATGAGTTTGTCTAGTTTTGGTCTTTGAGGCTGCTGACCCTTGATGGGGTTTTTGTGGGGGCCTTTTGTTGTTGTTGTTGTTGTTGTTGTTTATGCATTGTTGCCACTTTCCACTTGCTTGTTTTTGTTTCAATAGTCAGGTCACTCTTCTGCAGGGCTGCTGCAGTTTGCTGGGGGTTCACTTCAGGTCCTGTTCATCTGGTTTGCTTCTGTGCCTGGAGACGTCATTCAAGAGGCTGGAGAGCAGCAAAAATGGGTGCCAACACCTTTTCTGTGACTTCTGACCTTGATGGGCACCAACCTGATGCCAGTAGGATTGCTCCTGTATAGGGTATCTGACAACCCTTGTTGGAGTGTCTCACCCAGTTGGGTGGCACAGGGAGCAGGACCTGTTTAATGAAGCACTTTGTCCCTTGATGGAGAGGGCATGTTTCGCTGGAGGAAAACCCACTCATCTGGGCTGCCCAGATTCCTCAGAAGTACCAGGAGGAGAGGCTAAGTCTGCTGGTCTGCAGAGACTGTGGCCACCCCTTCCCCTAGGGGTGCAGGCCAAGGGAAATCTGAATTCTGTCCCTGAACTTCTGGCTGGAGTTATTGGAGATCCTGCAAGGAAGCCCCACCCACTGAGAAAGGATGAATCAGGGTTAGACCTGAGGAGGCACTCTGGCGGCAGACTGCCACAGCCAGTGTCTTGGGCTGTAGGAACAAATCTTGGGACCAAGCCATCCAGCCTCCCTGGCTCCAGCAGGGGAAAAGTGCAACCTGGAGCTACAGAAATGGGTGCTGCCCTTTCCTGCCAAGGGAGCTTAGAATGTTAGGCAGTTGAGAGTCCCAGTGCTGGCCGCTGCCTCTCCCCCAAGCAGCTCAAAGGGCTTAGACAGCAGGCAGTGGTGGCTGGCTCTGGTCGCCCCTCCTCCCGCAGTTTGGTAGGCTTAGGCAGATTCCAGCTGAGAGGCTGTAAGAATCTGTGTGTTCCACGTTTGGGATACTAGGTCCTGGTGATGTGGGTTCACAAGTGGGATCTTCCAGTCCATGGGTTGTACAGTTCCATATAAAAAGCACAGTTTCCCCATTGGGTAATGTGCTCACTCACTGCCTCCCTTGGCTGGGGGTAGGGAGCTCCCCTTCCCCTTGTGGCTTTCAGGTAGGCTGCCACACCACACTGTTCTTCCTTCTCTCCGTGGGTCACACCAGCCTTCTGGTCAATTTTGATGAGAGAACCTGGATACCTTGGTTGGCGGTGAAGGATTCATATGCTTATTACGTTGTTTGTTTTTTCTCATGGGAGCCTCTGAACACCGCTGCTTCTAGTCTGCCATCTTGGCCCCACCCCACCTCTTTATTTTCTGTCTAGAATATCTGTCCAATGCTGAAAGTAGGCTGTTGAAATCTTCAGCTATTGTATTGGGGCCCATCTCTCTATTTAGCTTTAATAATATTTGCTTTATATAGCTGTGTGCTCCAGTTTGGGTACATACATATTAAAATTATGTCCTCTTGCTGAATTGATACCTTTATCATTACATAGTAGCATTCTTTCTCTTTTCTTAGAGTTTCTGTGTTGATGTCTATTTTACCTGACGTAAGTTTAGCAATTCCTGTTCTTTTTTGATTTTTATCCACATGGAATATCTTTTTTTATCCCTTTATTTTCAGTCTTTGTGTATCTTTATAGGTGAAGTGTGTTTTTTCTGGGCAACAGATAAATGGTTCTTATTTTTTCATTTATTCAGCCAGTCTATGTCTTTTGATTGGATAGTTTAGTCTATTTACATTTAATGTTATTATCGATAAGTAAGGACTTACTCTTGCCATTTTATTATTGTTTTCTGGTTTTCTCTTCCTTGTTTGGTTCTTTCTTGTCTTCTTCTAGTGAAGGTGATTTTCTCTGGTGATATGATATAGTTTCTTGCTTTTTATTTTTTGTGTGTCCGTTTTGTGTTTTTTGGTTTGAGGTTACCATGAAGCTTGCAAATTCTATACAACCCATTATTTTAACCTGATAACAACTTAACAACTATTTGCATAAACAAACAAGCAAAAAGAAAACTAATAAAAACTATGTCTTAACTTGGTCAGCCTGCTTTTAAATGTTTTTTTGTTTCTACTTATATCTTATTGTACTATGTCTTAAAAGATTGTTGTAGTTATTATTTTTGTTTGGCTCATTGTTTAGTCTTTCTACTTAGGATAAGAGTAGTTTATACACCACAGTTACATTGTTATAATATTCTGTGTTTTTCTGTGTATTTACCACTCTTTAATGTCCTTTTCTTTCTGATTGAAATACTCCCTTTAATTGTCCTGCATTTTTTGTAGGACAATTCTGGTATTGATGAAATCCCTCAGCTCTTGTTTCTCAGGGAAAGTATTTCTCCTTCATGTTTGCTGGATATTTTCACTGGATATACTATTCTAGATTAAAGTTTTTTTTTTCCTTCAGCACTTTAAAAATGTCCTGCCACTCTCTCCTGGCCTGTAAGGTTTCCACTGAAAAGTCTGCCACCAAATGTATCAGAGCTCCAATGTCTGTTATTTGTTTCTTTTCTCTTGCTACTTTTAGGATCCTTTCTTTATCCTTGACCTTTGGGAGTTTGATATTAAATGCCTTGAGATAGTCTTCCTTGGTGTTCTATAACCTTCTTGTACTTTGATATTAATATCTTTCTCTAGGTTTGGGAAGTTCTCTTTTATTATCCCTTTGAATAAACTTTTGACCTTCTCTTTCTCTACCTCTTGTTTAAGGCCAATAACTCTTAGATTTGCCCTTTTGGGTCCATTTCCTAGATTCTGTAGGCATGCTTCCTTGTTTTTTATTCCTTTTCTTTTGTCTCCTCTGTATATGTTCAAATAGCCCATCTTCAAGCTCACGAATTCTTTCTTCTGCTTGATGCATTCTGCTATTAAAGGATTCTGATGCTTTCTTCATTATGCTAATTGCATTTTTCAGCTCCAGAATTTCTGTCTGATTCTTTCTAATTATTTTAATATCTTTGTTAACTTTGTGTGATATAATTCTGAATTCTTTCTCTGTGTTATGTTTAATTTCTTTGAGTATCCTCAACACAACTATTTTGAATTTTCTTTCTGAAAGGTCACATATCTCTGTTTCTTCAGGATTGGTCCCTGAACTAAATTTACTTAGTTCTTTTGGTGAAGTTATGTTTTCTTGGATGATGTTGATTCCAGTAGATATTCTTCAGTGTCTGGGCATTGAAGAGTTAGATATTTACTGTAGTCTTCGCTGTCTGGGCTTATTTGTAGCCATCCTTCTTGGGATATTTGGAAGTACTTGGGTGTTGTGATCTAACCTGTATCTACTTTAGGGGGCACCCCAAGCCAGTAACACTGTGGTTTTTCCAGACCCATAGAGGTACTGCCTTGATGGTCTTGGACCAGATCTGAAAGAATTCTTTGGATTACCAGGCAGAGACTCTTGTTTTCTTTCCTATTTCCTCCCAGAGTGTCTCTCTGTCCTGAGCCACCTAGAATTGGAGGTGGAGTGACACAAGCACCCCCATGGCCACCACTACGCTGACTGTGCTGGGTCAAATCTGAAGCCAGCACAACATTTGGGTCTCACCCAAAGCCTGGTATAATCATTCCCTGACTACTGCCTATGTTCACTCAAGCCCCTGGTGCTCTACAATCAGGTGACAAAGTCAGCCAGACCTATGTCCTTCCCTTCAGAGTGGCAAGGTCCCTCAGATCCCAGGTGGGTCCAGAGGTGCTGTCTGGGCATTAGAGACTAGAGTAAAAAACCTTAGAAGTCTACTTGGTGTTCTATTTTATTGTGGCTGAGGTGGCACTCAAACAAAACACCGTTCTTCCCACTCTTCCCTCCTCTTTCCAAAGGCAGAAGCTTCTCTCCCTGCAGTCACCACCACCCCAGGCCATGAGGAGTACTGCCAGACTACTAGCCATTGCTCCCTTAAGGCCCAAGGGCTCTTAAGTCAGCCTGTGGTGAATACTGCCTGGCCTGGGACTCACATTTCAGGGCAGTAGGCTCCCCTCTGGCCCAGGGCATATCCAGAAATGCCATTTAAGAGTCAAGTCCTCGAATTGGGGGCCCCAAGAACCCACTTTATATTCTATCCCCATCACCATGTTGGTACCTGAGGTGCAAGACAAAGTCCCCTTTACTTTTCCCTCTGCTTTTCTCAAGCAGGAGGAGTTTTGCCCCATAGCCACCACAGCTGATAATGTGCTGAGTCTCACCTGAAATCAGCAAGTGTCAGAGGCTCACCAAAGGTTCTAGACATAGTACCTGTGTATTGTTGCTTGTTATTCAGGGCCCAAAGGCTCTTCACTTAGCAGGTGATGAATGCTGCCAGGACTGTGTCCTTTCCTTTAAGGCAGCAGGTTTCCTTCTGGCTCATAGTGTGTCTAGAAATGTCATCTGAGATCTAGGCCCTGGAACAAAGGCCTTATAACTGACTGGTGCCCTTTCCTGCTGTGGCTGAACTGGTATCCAAGATGGAAGACAAAGTCCTCCCCACTCTCCCCTCTCCTATTCTTAAGTGGAAAGATAGGGACTCTTTTGGGGCCATGAGCTGTGCGGGCTGGGGTTAGGGGAGGGATGATGCCAGCACTCGTTTGGCTGCCGCAGCTGGTGTCTCAGTATATCACGTGCCCCCTGAGTCAACTGTCTCTGGCCCTAGGACTCACCTAAGAGTTGCAGTCCTTATGGCCTAGACTGCCTTTCAAATTTATTTGGTGACATAGAGAACTGTAGACCACCATGGTGATGTTTACAGGCACTGAAGTTAGGACCACTAGGATTGGTGATTCCCCTCTGGCTAGGGCTGGTTTAATTGCTCTCTCTGTGGGCTGGCATCAGCTGCGTTTGGTTGCATTTTCCTTTCTGCTCTAACAGGACAGCACTAAGTTCAATGCCTCACAATTGCTGTGTTTTCCCTCCCCTAGTTCCTAGAGATGCTCTCAGCACCGTGCTGCCATTGCCAGTGGGGATAGGGAGTGGAGGCAGTGTTTCAGGACTTTAAAAAATCTCTTTAGTGCTTCCTTCAGTGATACAAAGTTAAAACCAGGTAATATAAGTGCTCACCTGATTTTTGGTTCTTAGGAAGGTATTTTTTCTGTGTAGATAGTTGTTTTCTTGGTGTCCTTGCAGTGAGCGGACAATTGGTGGAGCCTTCTATTCTGCCATCTTGCTCTGCCTTCTCTCTAAATATGTTTATATTTACGAATTATAGGCTCAGTGTTTTAGAAATAAACAAAGCGTTTAATATAAACTATGTTTTTAGTCCCCATGGTCAATATGTACTATGTCTATAGTATGCTGGTCATGCTACTAGGGAAAAATTAAGAATATACCTAGAGAAACATAATCATTAAAACAAATGTGTTTGGATCATGATTATGAACTCAAGTGTGAGTGCTTAAGTTTTATTTTGTTCAGGATGTTTATGTGGATTATGTAGAAAGTATGAAAGATTATTCATAGTCTATTTTTAAACCAGGAGCAACTGTACCAAGTTAAAGCCTAGAATTGTAATTTCAATTGGAATATCACCTTGTCTAATTAGGAACACTTCTTCATGGTTTGAAATACTTCTTCCAGTATATGTTGTAATGAATGAGAAGAGCTGTGGTTTTCACTGATGCTCCTGATATTTGTTGGAACCACCTTACATAATTGGAGGATAAGGCAGACAGGATTAATCAGGAACTTTCAGTTCTGATTTGATCCAGGTTAGGATAGATACAATCTGAGGATCATTAATTGAAAGTTCTTTCTTACAGATTTTTAAGTTTTATTTCTCCATTGCTAAAGCAACAAGTTCTTAAACCAGATGAAAATGTCCTATAAACCACAATGTTCAAAATATTTTCTACATTTTGTCTTTCTTTAGGTCATTGAATAAAAAAGAATATTATCCTTCTGTACCTTCTTAGGTTGATTTGCTGAAAGCAGATGTGAATCATTGGGCTTCAGATATACTCCTAATAAAACAAAATACAATGTGTAGCTAATCTGAGGAAAAATAATTTATTGAACTTCTTCAGAGTTTCCAGTGCTTCTATTTTCATAACATATAACATTTATGTTTACCAGTATGTTTGAGACTTCTGGTTTGTTACTCAATAGCCATTTTCATCATTAAAAATACTAACGGATTGCTGACTTTTCCAGGCAGGCATGTGCTCAGCTAAAATATCATATTTCTCAGTCTTCCTTGTAGCTGGGGTGGCCAATTACATGCTAAGAGAAGTTGTTGGATGGTTTTAAGGATCCTTAAGGGGAAAACAGATAGCTGGCATATGTTGTTTTTTTCTTTCACCTTTCTCTTTTCTGCTGCCTGGCAAGTGGTCATGATAATTGAACTCTAGCAACTATTTTGGACCAAGAAATGACCTTGAAGATGAACATGATGTATGTTGGGTTATGGGAAAGTACAAGACAAGCTTTCATCAAGACTGCCTCAATGTTTCCCTCGACTCGACTAAATTTTAGAGGGTTTCTTCCTGAATTTAGGTCTGTGACCTACTTTTTTTTAGAACATTGACTTGGAGAAAACTTTCTATTGTAATTTTTTACTCTTCCTCTTTGATATATAAATCTTCTTCCAGCTTCTTGTCAGTTTTACAACACAGAAGTGTTATCCTGAAGGACTTGGAGATCAACCCATTGAAATGTAATAATCAAGAAAGATAGCTTTCCAATCTCCCAGTTTCTGTGGGAGGGTAGGAGCCTACCTTTGACAAGCAACACTTAGCAAACACAGATAACTAATCACATTGGCCAACCTTCTCCTTAACATCTTCAGTTCTTTGTATTGCCTCACCTCAGGGCTTAAAACTCCTCCCACTTTTTTTTTTTTTTTCCAGAGTTGAGTTCAATGTCTGCTCTATTGAAATAGTCCCATAAGTTTTCCTTGCCTATATAACTCTATTCAGTGAAATTTTTCTTTAACACCCTGGAATATCTTATTGTGTGAGACAAGTCTATCTTTATAAAAGAAAGCTAGTTAATAGCTTTTTCTTTTAATTGTGTGAGACGAGTCTATCTTTATAAAAGAAAGCTAGTTAATAAATGAAGAATGAATGAAAGAATCAGACAATTGTCATGCTGTGACCATCAGTATACTAACTATTTAGCCAAGAACTATCAATGGATGCTGTAATCATTAGGTGAAAGCTTATAGGGAAACAGAATATATCAGCAGGGTGCCTAAGTAGTAGCATTCAGATCACTTACTCATTGTAAGAATCAAAGTATCATTATAATAGAGAGATGTAGCTGTTACTAATTTAACTAAATGGTCTCCCTTAGTGTTGTAGTGTCACTAGTAAGAAATAACCTGACATTATGTGTCTCCTGATATGAGGTAATATAAAATATGACACATTGCCTCTGAAATTTCCTTGTCAAAAAATGTTTTCCTAAATCCTTCCAAGTCTCCAGAGTTAAATACCGGTTTATAGGAAGCCATTGTTTTTATTTAAATAAAAATGCTTCTCTTTCAGATGGCAGATAGACTAATTAGAGGAATGAATATTTTTCTTTGGTCTTCAAGATTAGAGGATGGTAGAGGCCCAAAATAGGAGGAACCTGAAGAACCAGTTCCCACTCGGAACTGGTATAGCTTGACTGCAAAATTGTGGACTTGTTTTTATGTGAATATAGAAATGAACTTCTATCTTATAGAAGGCAGTATATTTTAGAGTTTCTATTATATGAAATGAACACTGATATAAACAGAAAGTTTGAGAACCTGAATTATGGTTCATTTAAATCAGCAAAATTGTAGTAACTTTCTCTGCCACATGGAACAAACCTGGCTATCTGCATTAAAGTGGCAGAGCCACTGCAAGGACGGAGTGAGTAGACAAAATCTATTTATACGTATTTAAAACAGAACAATCCAAAAGTATGTAGGTTGTATATTGACCACCTAATCAAAAAATCTAATTAGCATCGTATGAAAATAAAATATGAAAAATAAGTAGCTAAATGTCCTTGAAAACAAAATCTTAGAAATATAAAGGAACAAAAAACTTAGTTAAAACTTTTCTTCCTACAAATGTGGAAACTTATTTCCAGAAGGTAGAGTGACTTCTCCAAAGTTATATAGTTCATTAAAAGCACAGTTGGGCCTAAAACTCAAGCCTTCATATTCTTAAGAGTGTTCTCTTTCCACTGCCAGCTAAAACCAGGGGAAAAGTGAACATGTTCTAAGGGAGTTGAGGCCACTTTAGAAGTTTCATTGAAGTCATAGAAAAGGATCGTAAGTTAAGAGAATTTCCCTGTGGGTTAGATGGTATTTAAATGTCTTAAAAAATCGCTTGAACCCAGGAGGCGGAGGTTGCCATGAGCCGAGATCATGCCACTGCATTCCAACCTAGGTGACAGAGGGAGAATCTGTCTCAAAAAAAAAAAAAAAGATAAAAATGAATTTCAACATTTAATCAGAATATAAGTTTTTCATCACTTATTAAAGAAGGACAAATACATTAACTGAAGATGTGGCAGCACAAAAACATGTCTTCCCAATGTTAGAATAAAGAGCTACTCTATTTTGATCAAACAGAAAATTGACAATAAATGGATACTACCTGGTTTTTAAGAACAAGTTGTTTTTTATTTTAAAAATTGACAGATAAAATTGTGTGTATGTACCATAATGTTTTGAAGTATATACATTGTGGGATGATTAAATGTAGCTAGTTAACATATTCATTACCTCACATAGTTATAATTGTTGTCATAAGAGCACGTTATATCCACTCTCTTTGCAATTTTCAAGAATATGGTAAATTATTAACTACAGTTAACATTATTAACAAGCAATAGATCTCTTGAACTTATTTTTTAATCTAACTGAAGTTTTGTATCCTTTGACCAACCTCTCCACCAACCCTCATCCCGATTACCCTTACCCCTGATAACCAGTGTTTTAGTCTATTTCTGTGAGATCAACATTTTTAGATTCCACATATGAGTAAGATGATCTAGGATTTGTCTTTCTGTGCCTGGCTTTTTTCACTTAACATAATGTCCTCCAGGTCCATCCATGTTTTCACAAATGACAGAATTTCATTCTTTTTTAAAATGACTGAATAGTATTCCATTGCATATATATGCCACATTTTCTTTATCCATTCGTTCACTGGTAGACACTTAGGTTGATTTCATATCTTGGCTACTGTGGACAATGCTGGAATGAACATGACAGTGCAGCTATCTCTTCAACACACTAATTTCATTCCCTTTGGGTTTGTATGCCATAGTGGAACTGCTGGATCATATGGTAGATCTATTTTTAGATTTTTGAGGAAACTCCACATTATTTTCCATAATGGTTATACTAATTTACCTTCCCATCAACAGCGTGTAAGCATTCGGCAACAATTATGTTTTGTCTTTGCTTATAATATCCATTTTTACAGGTGTGAGCTGATGTCTCATTGTGATTTTAACTTGCATTCGCCTCATGGTTAGTGATTTTGAGCCTTTTTAAATTTGCCTTTTGGACATTTGTACGTCTTTTGAGAAATGTCCGTTATTTTCTTGCTTTTGAGTTCTTTTAGTTCCTTATGTATTTAGATATTCACCCCTTCTCAGAGGTACAGTTTGTGAATCTTTTCTGTAGGTTGTCTCTTTACCTTGTTGTTTCCTTTGCTGCGCAGGAGCTTTTTAGTATAATGTAATCCAATTGGGGACAAGGAAAAATTTGATGATGCATTTCCTACCCAATGATCACCCTATGTGCTATTTATTTTCTGGGAACAAATTTATCTGTCAAGCCTTACAAACAGCCACTCGAATACCTCTAAAAATCTACCTGTCCTCCGCCCTTACCCAGTTTCATGTTTATAATAAATATATTAATAAACAATGGCTTAAATGTTATGCCTATTATTTTGGAATTGTCAAAGATTTATTATTTGGGGATAAGGTTTACTTTGGAATAGATATTACAATAAAATCAATCACATGTACTGTGACCTGGGAACTTTCACCATTTACCAGACGTTTGTATAGCACATGGAAAGTTCTCTTCAATCATTTATCCTAGCCTTTTCCCACAATATTATGATAGTTTTCTGTAGATGTCTTTATTCTGGGCATTGATAATTATAAATTAAAATTTCATATGAACAATAATATAAGGCATTAAGACATATTCTACAATATGGCAGAATGAAATGATGTTGAAACAACAAACCAGGAACAATGAAAAAAAAAAAAAAAGGTGAGCACATAAAACCATGAAAGAAAAATACCCAGGCACCAGAAACAAAGAGAGAACTCTGTTAGAGATGTGCACAAACCTTGGAGATGGATGGTATGCAGGAATATTAGAGTCATTCTTGGTAGATAGTGTCCATAGCCTAAGGAAGACAGGGCGTTCAGGAAAAACAACTCCTGCTGAAGATGGTGTCTAAAATATTAACCAGATGAGGCTGAATAAGCATTGGAAACATATTAAAGCCTTTGAGTCAATCATGTCACATTCAGAGAAATAAAGACATTGATTCATGAGTAAGAGCTTAAATGAATAAAGAAAAGTACTACATAGAAATTCTAAAATTAAAAAATGCAATCAATGAAATTAAATGGATAGGTTCAAAGTATATTTGATACATATCTGGAAGGGATTAGTTAATTGGAAGATAAATCTAAGGAAACAGACTAGGCCAGTGCTTCTCTACATGAGGTCTGTGGACAAGTGTAATTCTATCAACTATTATCAGACTGAGAAGAGGTAACTATAGAAATTGATAGTAAGCATTTAGAATATTTTATAACAAGTCGACAAAATAATTTTATATTTTTAATCTAAGAACAAAAAGATTGAGGCTTGTCTTTTGTCTCATTTCATTTTTTCTAGTAACTTACTATGTTTCTAAAAGTTCCATCTACAGTAGATTGGAAAAAATAAAACTGGTCTTTTACCTTAAATAGTTTAAGAAGAATTCAACTAGACTATAAGAGATAGAGATAAAGGGGCAGAAGTAATAAAAGAGAAATTTTGGAGGCATAGGGAATTAAAAATCAATTAGGCCTTGAATTGGTGATACACAAGGGACTCATATAATGCCTTTGTAGTAAATGTATCTTCCATATCAGGTGAAGGGGTTATTCTTAATTTTTTGCTCCATAATTCATATAAGTTAGAATCATTCCAAGGAAAACAGCATGTATGATCACTCTCCTAATGCTCTATTATGATAGTGATATGTTCTAAATGAACAAACAGATAGTTACCTTAATACAGAAGGAAAGTGGGAGAAAATTATTTTATACAGTGTAGCTGAAAGCAGCTTCTCTTTTTCCTTTCTCATTCCATTGTCGTCTAATTCTAGTGACTTTTACTCAGTATCTTATTTATTTATTTATTTATTTATTTATTTATTTATTGAGATGGAGTCTCGCTCTGTCGCCCAGGCTGGAGTGCAGTGGTGCGATCTCGGCTCACTGCAAGCTCCACCTCCTGGGTTCATGCCATTCTCCTGCCTCAGCCTCCTGAGTAGCTGGGACTACAGGCACCCGCCGCCACGCCTGGCTAATTCTTTGTGTTTTTAGTAGAGGGGGGGTTTCACCATGTTAGCCAGGATGGTCTTGATTTCCCAACCACGTGATTTGCCCGCCTTGGCCTCCCAAAGTGCTGGGATTACAAGCGTGAGCCACTGTGCCCGGCCTCAACATCTTTGATAAAACAACATTTCTGGCATATTTAAAATTGAGATTAAAAAAGTATTGTATTATTGCAAAAAAAATCACCCTAAAAATGCTGCCTTATATACATATAGTTTTGCAATTAACAGTTTCCTAATGGTTTTAAATTAACTCCTTAATGTTAAATGTGTAACTTTGTATAATTTTGTAGTATTTCCTTTAAGCTATTAAGAGCTCTATGGACAAAACAATTGGCCAATTCTAGCTTAATGGAATTTTCCATTTTAGTTTTCCTTTGCTCATAAGAGGGACAAAACAATTTATTTCAGATGTATTTAGAGATATATTCAACCATTCTTATTCTGTTGTTACTGAGAAAAAATAGTGAGTATTCCAATAGAGATGAGAATTGGAACCTCATAAAAGACAATAATTATCAGATGTATCCAGTGTGTTCCTTCTCTGCACTTGGTGTCCACACTACTGACCACAAAATGGCACAAAGATGGGGGTTTTGATTCGGGTTCCAAGATGGCTGAATAGGAACAGCTCCAGTCTACAGCTCCCAGCATGAGCGACACAGAAGATGGAGGATTTCTGCATTTTCACCTGAGGTACCGGGTTCATCTCACTAGGGACTGTTGGACAGTGGGCACATCACACCAAGCGTGAGCCAAAGGAGGGCGAGGCATCACCTTACCCAGGAAGTGCAAGGGGTCAGGGAATTCCCTTTTCTAGCCAAGGAAAGGGGTGACAGACTGCACCTGGAAAATTGGGTCATTCCCACCCTAATATTGTGCTTTTCCAATGGTCTTAGCAAATGGCACACCAGGAGATTATATCCTGCGCCTGGCTCGGAGGGTCCTACGCCCACGGAGCCTCGCTCATTGCTAGCACAGCAGTCTGAGATCAAACTGCAAGGCAGCAGTGAGGCTGGGGGAGGGGCACCCACCATTGCCGAGGCTTGAGTAGGTAAACAAAGTGGCCGGGAAGCTCGACCTGGGTAGAACCAACCACAGCTCAAGGAGGCCTGCCTGCTTCTGTAGACTCCACCTCTGGGGACAGGGCATAGCTGAACAAAAGACAGCAGAAACCTCTGCAGACTTAAATGTCCCTGTCTGACAGCTTTGAAGTGAGTAGTGGTTCTTCCAGCATGGAGTTTGAGATCTGAGAATGGAGAGTCTGCCCCATCAAGTGGGTCCCTGACCCCCGAGTAGCGTAACTGGGAGGCACCCCCCAGTAGGGGCAGACTGACACCTCGCATGGCTGGGTACCCCTCTGAGACAAAACTTCCAGAGGAATGATCAGGCAGCAACATTTGCTGTTCACCAATATCTACTGTTCTGCAGCCTCCGCTGCTGAAACTCAGGCAAACAGGGTCTGGAGTGGACCTCCAGCAAACTCCAACAGACCTGCAGCTGAGGGTCCTGACTTTTCGAAGGAAAACTAACGAACAGAAAGGACATCCACACCAAAATCCCATCTGAGACCAAAGGTATATGAAACCACAAAGATGGGGAAAAAACAGAGCAGAAAAACTGAAAATTCTAAAATTCAGAGCACCTCTCCTCCTCCAAAGGAACACAGCTCCTTACCAGCAATGGAACAAAGCTGGATGGAGAATGACTTTGACGAGTTGAGAGAAGAAGGCTTCAGATGATCAAACTTCTCCCAGCTAAAGGAGGAAGTTCGAACCCATGGCAAAGAAGTTAAAAACCTTGAAAAAAGATTAGACGAATGGCTAACTAGAATAACCAATGCAGAGAAGTCCTTAAAGGACCTGATGGAGCTGAAAACCACAGCATGAGAACTATATGACGAATGCACAAGCCTCAGTAGCTGATCAACTGGAAGAAAGGGTATCAGTGATGGAAGATCAAATGAATGAAATGAAGTGAGAAGAGAAGTTTAGAGAAAAAAGAATAAACAGAAATGAACAAAGCCTCCAAGAAATATGGGACTATGTGAAAAGACCAAATCTATGTCTGATTGGCATATCTGAAAGTGACGGGGAGAATGGAACCAAGTTGGAAAACACTCTGCAGGATATTATCCAGGAGGACTTCCCCAATCTAGCAAGGCAGGCCAACATTCAAATTCAGGAAATACAGAGACGCCACAGTGATACTCCTCGAGAAGAGCAACTCCAAGACACATAATTGTCAGATTCACCAAAGTTGAAATGAAGGAAAAAATGTTAAGGGCAGCCAGAGAGAAAGGTCGAGTTACCCACAAAGAGAAGCACATCAGACTAACAGTGGATCTCTCGGCAGAAACTCTACAAGCCAGAAGAGAGTGGGGGTCAATATTCAACATTCTTAAAGAAAAGAATTTTCAACCCAGAATTTCATATCCAGCCAAACTAAGCTTCATAAGTGAAGGAGAAATAAAATCCTTTACAGACAAGCAAATGCTGAGAGATTTTGTCACCACCAGTCTTGCCCTACAAGAGCTCCTGAAGGAAGCACTAAACATGGAAAGGAACAACCGGTACCAGCCACTGCAAAAACATGCCAAATTGTAAAGACCAACAAGGCTAGGAAGAAACTGCATCACCTAACGAGCAAAATAACCAGCTAACATCATAATGACAGGATCAGATTCACACATAACAATATTAACCTTAAATGTAAATGGGCTAAATGCTCCAATTAAAAGACACAGACTGGCAAATTGGATAAAGAGTCAAGACCCATCAGTATGCTGTATTCAGGAAACCCATCTCACATGCAGAGACACACATAGGCTCAAAATAAAGGGTTGGAGGATGATCCACCAAGCAAATAGAAAACAAAAAAAGGCAGGGGTTGCAATCCTAGTCTTTGATAAAGACAGCAGGTTTTAAATCTAGGAAACATTACCAGGGACAAAGGTTAGACATGGTTCTTTATTAGTCTTTGTTCACTTTGTTTTTCACATTATCTCTTTTCATTTGCCTATAAGTGCATGAGGATATATCCTCGGAATGTAGGATTATGCCTATATATCTTATATGCTTTTGTATGTATTGTGCTACAAGAGGCAACCTTAAGAATCAAATTAATGTTATTAAAAAAAAAAACAAAAAACCCAGGAGGTCAAGGAGGGCGGATTACAATGTCAGGAGATCAAGACCATCCTGGCCAACATGGTGAAACCCAGTCTCTACTAAAAATACGACAATTAGCTGGGAATGGTGGCATGCAACTGTAGCCCCAGTTACTCGGGAGGCTAAGGTAGGAGAATTGCTTGAACCTGAGAGGCAGAGGCTGCAGTGAGCCGAGATCGCACCACTGCACTCTAGCCTGGGCAACAGAGCAAGACTCTGTCAAAAAAAAAAAAAAACCCCAAAAAACCAAAAAAACCCTCTCATACCCTAACCATTTATATGAAACCTTTCTACTAAAGTAGCAAAGCCAAGTTTTTGCTGACTGAAAAAGAGTAGCATTGTTTGGTTAAATAAACATGATATATAGACTATGAAGGCAATAGAAGAAAATTAAAAAGTGTACATTTTGAGAAAATAGCACAAAATTTTTAAACTTTTTAGAAAAAACTTTTACAAGCTTTAACTGTTTAATTTTTTAAATAATTAATTTAAAATTCTCTTAATATACACACCAAAATTCCTTACGTGATAATTCCTTAATATTTTTAGATCCAATAGGAGCTCAAGGTTTGGAATTGTAGATACCTCGGTTTGAGTCTGTGCAAGTTCTCTCTCTAAACCTCAGTGTCATCAATCACACAACAATAAAAAATAAAAGCGCTGGTCTTATGGGATTGTGATTAGGATTATGTTTATAAATTGATTGAAAAATGATAAACATAGAGCCTACCACATCAACAGAACTCAGTGAAGGCTAATGTATTATTATTTTTACCATTATTACTACTATTGTTGTTACATGTATATTATAAAGTCACATATTCCAAGAGGTTATTGATAGTGCAGAAAGTCATGGTGCTAGGATCCTCAGACGTGATTGGCAAGAACTGTGTCGGCAGTCTTATTTCTGTTTTTCCTTTTTCTTTTTTTTTTTTAAGAGTTGATAACATGCTATGAAAACGTGTTTCCTTTCTTTTTTTTAATACTCTTATGACACTTTTACATATACAAGCTTACGAGGTAAATCTAAGCATACTTATTTAAAGATGCATTATGTGCTGTTTTCTTTCAGTGATGGAACTGTTTTATCAAAGAAAAGACTTTGTAAGCAAGAGTTGAGAATATGTTATTACAACATGTTTCTTTTCTTTTTTCGTTAGTCCTTATTATGACAGAATGACATACACAGTGTTTTTTTTTCTAACATTTAATGACTACAGAAATGCACTTAATGTTATGTGTCTATCATCCTTGTTCAAAAATTTATTTTTACTTTTATTCTATTAACTATATAATGCCTTTGTAGTAAATGTCATGGTCTACTTTTTTCTCTGATTAAGAAATAGATGAATGTTCCATATTTTATTTCTATATATTCTGTTTAGAACATTTGGAAATGTCAGAGTCAAGAAATTTGGCAAGTGGCACCAATGTGAAGGAAACCAACTTGCCAAAATAAAATGATTTGGTTTCTGCTTGTTTTTGTCTCAGGCCTCAGAAGTTTTCAAATACTTGAGGAAAGAATCTTTAGGTGAAAGATACTGTATTAGTATTGAATTTTAGAAATGTGACACTGTGGAGTTAAATGTGAATATTAACTTTTATTGGTAGTAATCAGAACAAATAATGATGTTTTGGCAATGGGAATATTCAATGTAAGAAAGAAAATAAGGAAAAATAATAGTTTAACAGAGTCTTTTTGGAATAGTGCAGGTTGCCATGTTACATCTTTTGTATTATTAGTGAGAATGTGACAATTTAAAAATGTTTATACTAGCTCAATCCTAAATCTCTCTTGAGGTGGAATGGCCAATTTTGACAAAATGTACTTAGTTACATGACGACTTGCCACCAGAGATTGAGCTAAATTGGATTTCTTCTTGGAAACCAGAGACAGTGCCTTGATAAGGCAAAATGCTTTCCACATTTTTGAAGGACTGCAATGTATTTATTTTTTCCTGTATTTTATAGAATATGTTTTCTATAAATGTCTCCTGATATATACCTCTTGAGATCAATAAGGCATATGATTTTAACATAGTCCCATTTGTCTATTTTTGTTTTAGTTACCTGTGCTTTTGGGGTCTCAGCCACAAATTCTTTGCCTAGATCAGTGTCCTAGAGTGTTTCTCCTATGTTTTTTCCAGTAGTTTTATGGCTTCAGGTCTTCTGATTAAGTCTTTCATCCATTTTGAGTGGATTTTGTGTATAGTAAGAGAGATAGGGATCTAGTTTCATTCTTCTGCATGTGGTTATCCAGTTTTCCCAGTACCATTTAATGAAGAGGCTGTCCTCTCCCCAATGTATGTTCTTGGCACCTCTGTCAGAAATCAGCTGTAAACATGTAGATTTATTTCTGGGTTCTGTATTGTGTTCTATTGGTATATGTGTCTATTTTTACACCAATACCATGCTCTTTTGGTTACAATAGCCTTGGAATATATTTCGAAGTCAGGTAGTGTATTGCTCCCAGCTTTGTTCTTTTTGCTCAGGATTGCTTTGACTTTCTTTTATTTTTTCTTTCTATATAAATTTTAGGATTGTTTTTTCTATTTCTATGAAATATGCAATTGGCATTTTGATAGGAATTGCATTGCATCTAAATTGTTTTGGGTAGTATGCTCATTTTAACAATATTAATTCTTCCAATTTATGGGAATTGGATGTCTTTCCATTTGTTTGTGTCCTCTTCAGTTTCTTTCATCAGTGTTTAGTGGTTTGCTTTCCTGGTAGAGGTCTTTCACCTCCTTGGTTAAATTTATTCCCAGGTATTTTTTTGTAGCTATTGTAAATGGAATTGTCTTCTTGATTTTTCTTCCAGGTAGTTCATTACTGATGTATAGAAACACTACTGATTTTTGTATGTTGATTTTGTATTCTGCAAATTTATGGATATTGTTGATCAAATCTAGGAGTTTTTTGGTTTTTTGATAGAGTCTTATTTTTTCTAGATATGATTATATCATCAGCAAAGAGAGATACAAAAAAGAAAAATACTCATTAAAAAGTGGGCAAAAAACATGAACAGACATTTCTCAAAAGAAGACAAACAAGTGGGCAACAGGTATAGTAAAAAAATGCTCAACATCACTAATCACCAGAAAAAATGCAAATCAAAACCACAATGAGATATCATCTTACCTCACAGTGGCTACTATCGAAAAGACAAAAAACAACAAATGCTTGTGAGGATATGGAGAAAAGCACACTCTTATACACTATTGGTAGAATGTAAATTAGTACAGCTATTATGGAAAACACTTTGGAGATTTTTCAACAAACAAAAAAATAGAACCATCATATGATCATCAGTCCCACTTCTGGGTATTTATCCAAAGGAAAGAAAGTCAGTATGTTGAAGAGATATTTACACTGTCATGTTCATTGAAACATTCTTGACAATAGCCAAGGTATGGAATCAACTGAAGTATCTGTAATCAATGAAAGGGGAAAGAAAATGTAGTATATATACACAATGGAATACTATTTAGCCATAAAAAGTGATAAATCACGTCTGTTGCAGCAACAGGGATGGAACTGGAGGTCATTATTTTAAGTTAAATAAATCAGATATAGAAAGACAAATATTGCATGGTCTCACTCATATGTGGGAATGAAAAAAAAGTTGATTTCCTGGAAGTAGAGACTAGAATGATAATTACAGGAGGCTGGGAAGGGTGTGGGTGTGTGTGTGTGTAGGTGTGGAGCGGGAATGAAGAGACATTGGTTAATGGGTACAAACATAGAATTAGAAGGAATAAGTTCTAATGTTCAATAGCAGAGTAGGGTGACTATAGTTAACAACAGTGTGTTGTTAAGAAAAAGGTCGGGGAGAAAATAGGAACTCAAAATACAGATATACATTTCTGTATTTGCAACAAAATTTTAGATGAAGAGAAGAATGGGATCATTCTGGGATAGCAGCCTAGTGCCCATACATTACATAACATTTTCTGTTACAGCAAACTATCTCTTGTAAGGATGGAGAGGGAGGGACAGAGGGAAGGAGGGAGGGAGGGAGACAGAGAGAGAGAGAAAGAGAAAGAAAGAAAGAAAGAAAATAACTCTTTCAATGTGAGTTTAATATGAGTTTGGCTTGAATTTTTGGTATTTGTTAATCCAGATCAGTGGCACCATAAAAACTTGTCATGAAACTGTAATACCAGTGAGTAAACTTGATACCTAAAGCTATCCCCTCAGACAGAAGGTTATTTGTCCAAATACTTATGCCTGACTATTTGTCTAAAGTTTGAACTGACCTTTCTCTACTATAAAAATCAAATGTGTGGTCAGGTTACCAAGAATATGTGTATTCTTGATGTGTTTGCACTCGAGGTTAATTTTCAGTCTCAAAGATGGAATCACAGCCAAAACAGTATTTGGTTCTGAGCTGATTGGAATTCAAGTGACTGGGGAAGGATGATTCAAAACTTTCCTTCTGCTAAAGGACAACAGATGCTATGAATTAACAGATTATCCTTGTCCCAATACTACAGTTGGAGAAGCTGAGTTGAGAGGGCATTGAGTGGTAAAGTTGTAAATGCAGATGGATCATTCCTGAACGTTGATTAGTTGAATGAACAATAAGCTCCATAATGCTTTTGAAGGGGCCTATTTTTTCACCTTCAAAAGAGATGCTTATTTGTTTATATGTATGTTTGGCTTAACATGCTATCTTTGAAAATGAGTGTTCTTAGGTACACCTACAAGTTTATAGTGGCTTAACACAATTACACAGCTGAAAGATATTTCCATGGCTACTTTTGATACCCTATCATTTGGTCTGGAGTTTCTGGAGTTGTTATTAGTGTAGGGGAGTCAGAAATTTCCTACGTAGTCTTTGATTCTAAATATAAAATAGTTTATTTTGCAATTTATTGTTTTTTCCTTTAATGTTCTGTTTTCTTGGGAGTAATATGAGAGCTATACAATCCATTTGGAATTGTGGGCCAATTGAACTGCCACCTGGATTACGAAAGAAGGGAGGGATGTGAGATGAGGACAGCCAGTACTCTCTTTTTCTCTGGAAGTCCTAGAGGATGAATATTTTCACAATATACTGGAACCAAAAGACAAGGTTTAAACAAATGAGTTGGAGGGACTTTTGATTTATTACCTTTTCCTTTGCCAGAAAATTTGCACTTTTATGTGGAAAACCTAGATGAAGTAGCCAGGTTTCAATTTAATGTGAAATTTATCCAAATTTTGTTAGCACTAAAAGAGAAGCCATAGTTTGGCTCTTTTCCTTTTGGCTTATGCAGATTTATAACCCAGACTTGGTGATCCTTCTTTCTCCTGCCCAGGTCTGAGATTTGAGCTTCGTTTATTTAAATACTATTGTTTGTTTATATATTTTTTCTTATTTCTTAATACTTTTTGATAGCAAATAAATTTAGAATTGTAATAGTTGATTATATTCTATCATTTGCTTGGTTTTGTCTATTTTGCCAATATTTAACCACATTATTTAACTTGCTTTAATTTTTTTCACTTAAAATGGTATTGGCTTATTTCTAAACTATTATTAACATAATGTGTTTTATAGAAAATTGGATATATTTCAAAATCCTAAAGAGGAAATAAAATCATCTAAAATCTAATACCCAGAGATAAATCATGGCTTGATGCATATTTGATGATTTTTTTCTTATCTCTCACACACACACGCACACACACACACGTGCATGCACACGCATACATATATTTTTGTTTCAGAATAAAAAGGGATCATACTGTTTAAACAGTTAAATGTCTTATGCCTGTTATTTAATTTTCTGTCACAAACATTTTCCCTTTTGGTATCATAAATAATATTTATAAAAATATCTTCCACATTTTATTATTTATTGAAAACAATTTTTAATTACTGAATATAAGTTTTAATTTATTCTTCTCTGGAATCTATAATGTCATGGAATTAAATAACAGAGTCACAGTAAATTTTCTACCATAAAAGTTTAACAGCTTGTAACTATGGAAAGTTGTTGGCTATCTTTATGGTTCTTTTTAGGTGCTTTGTAAGACAATTCGTAAATATTAAAATGTCAAATATATGTGAACTAATTAAGAAATGTGATTTCTCTTTTTGGAAACTATGTTGCCTAGGCTGACCTTGAATTCCTGGGCTCAAGGGATCCTCCCACCTCAGTCTCTTGAATACAGGTATTCGCCACCATGCCTGGCTAAGGACTGTAACTTCAAAGAGAATACTTAATGATTTGCAAACTAATACATACACTATAACTGAGTTTACAGATTTGTAGATTTTCCATAGAATAACTCATTTTTGGTTAAACTCATTCTTTCAAAAATAAATGTTTACTGAGTGCCTACTAGGTGTCAAACGCTATTCTAATTGGTAGAAATAAAGCAGTGAACAAGTTAGATTCCCTGCCCTCTGGGAGAATTATATATTCTAGTGGAAAACCAAAAATAAACAAGTGTGAGTAAGTATATACATTTGTGGTAGCTAGACACAAGTGCTATAAAGATAAATAAAGCAGAGTGAAAAGAGGTAGAGTTTTTGGGGATCCTTATGAGATGGGCCTATTTCAAGTTGCTTGGTAAATGAAAGCCTTTCTAATAATAAGAAGGGAATATTTGAGCAGGAGAATTCTGGTCTTTGGTAGCAAATATAGGCTGCTTTCTCTTTCTTAATCATACCTTTATCTTATGGAATAATCTTCACAAGATAGCAGTTAGCATATGTTACTTTTAAAAATTAATCAAAGGAAAAATTTAAAAACTGAAACCAAAACAAATGAAAACCCAAACCTATAATGTCTCCTTAATATGCAGAAGAGAAACGGTAAACACCCATCCTGGTTTTCAGGGCACTCTGCATTGTAGCCTTTGCTTTTCTTTCCAACTTAATCTCTCACCTCACCCCAATATGTTACTTCCGCATCAAACATACAAATTTATTTCTTGTGTGTGAACAAGCTGTATTCCTCCCTTTGGCATTGCTTTCTCCTTTATGTTGGTAATGTCTTCCTTTCTACTGTTCCAAAACAACCGATTTTTAAAGACAACTCCAACCCTACTTTCTTATTTATTGAATTTGGATTTATGAATAATAATTTTTGGTTATTGTAGATATATTGAATAATTTACTTAGCATTAGATATATAAAAACATTTTTAATGTCCAGAACGTATTTTCTTGCCTTCTTAAATATTTAATAGTAAACATCATTTAATCAGCCTCAGTGATACTGCACTGATTTGTACACTGGTAAAAGCATTCATATCTTTACTGTTTATTTGGTAGCTTATCTCTATATATCCATTTCCTCCATCCATCTGATTCATCCATCCATCCTTCCAATCTATTTTTCCACTCTTCATCTATTCGCCCATCCATTTACCCATACTAACACACACATGGACACATGGCTTTGGATATGAAATGCATCCAAAATAACATTTATATTCTTTCTCTTTAACTAGACTTTAAGCTCAGTTGTACAGGTCATAGGCCTCTCTGTGGTCTTAGCTCTAATTTAGTGACAGGCTTATATAACAAATGCTCAATAAATACTGGTAGAGGATGAAAATCCTAAGTTGAAAACATTACTGAACTGTTTGTGAAATGACCTTCTCTACAATCTATTTTTAGCTAAATTAATAATTTAGGCCCTGTTGGTATTCAGAGGGAAGAACAGAACTCTTCTAGTTCTGTGATTCGATGAATCTCATAGTAGCTGACAAAAACATGCTTGTCACTTTACTTTTTCATGCCTCTTTAAACTCATTTATAAAACAGAGATAGCTTTTTTCCTCCTTACTTCATAAAAAGATGATGGGAAATGATAAAAGGACATGTGTAAAAGGCACATTAGCTTTTTAGAGGAGAGGCAGTAGGTACCATAATACGTATTCAGCCTCACAAGACACAAGCTTTCCTCGGTCAGTGGTTTTCACATTATTTTCAGCAAAGGCTAGGGCTCCCTTTCCTTGAGGAATCTCCAGGGGCAACTAGAAGTATGAGGTGGGGCTGTGTGTGAGCAGGATACTCACTGCAGCTTCCATCCGAATTATGATACATTTGTACATTGTGCCTATACTTCTGGAAAAGTTTGCCTCTGGAGAAATGTCTCAATTTCCTCTTTTGTAGAATGGGAAAAATAGTAATTCACATCTCAGAGGGCCATTACATTGATTGAATAAATTATTTTAGAGAAAATGCTTGAAACAGTACCCAATACGTGGTGTTAGAAAAGTGTTAGCTGCTATAATATTAGTAACCTTAGAACAGTGTTAGCTGCTATAATATTAGCAACCTTTATTTACACATCTTTACCACGTATTAAATACTCTCAGCTTCATGTGCTTTTTCATGCTTGTTTGTTGTTACTAGAAGATACGCCAAGGAGAGTGGGAACTTTTGTTTCTTTTGTTTCATGGTTTTGTCTAGCTCCTAGAGCAGCACTAGTACATAACAGACACTCAGTATTTATTGAACAATAAATCCTATTAAGTTTTCTTTCCTTGCTAGGTCTTCCTTTTACCCTGTCCTTACTGTACTTTCTGGTAGTCTTTTTCCCTTGTGACTTGCTATTTCTATTCTGATATAAGCATGACACCTAGATATATAGGGCTGTTAGAATTATATGTAAACTAAAAATAAATAGGCTAAGAGGGAATGCCTATGAACATGAAGATGAACTTCATGAGAACAGAGATTATTTTGCTAATTATTTTATGCTTAGTGATCAGCAAAATGCCGGTATACGGTAGTGAACACTTAATTCCTTTTGATGAATGACAGAATGAACATATCAATGACAGAATGAAATAAAATGATATCTTTCTTGACTACTTAGTACTTAGCTGGGGTTTTTTTTTTTTTTTTTGCTGTGTTCCCTGCAGGTCCAGTTTTAAGACAGAAAGTTTCAGATAGGAAAAATTTTGTAACTGTAAAGTAATATTGTTGTCATTTTATGTATTCTGTTACACATTGTGATAAGCCAACAGAGGGAAAAGCTTATAGAACTTAGAACTCGTCTATTTTATTTCATCCTTAATTTTAAATTGACCAGTGATTCAAGTTCCTAGCTTAGATAAATGTAAGGAAGATTAAAAACTGGTTGCAAAGTATGTACACAGTTTTGTTTTTAGAGAATCCGCGAAAGAAGAGACTTGCAAAATGTGTGAGTATCTGATTTTGCAAATTGAGTTGATTTCCCATCTTAAAAGCAGAGTAATTTTTTTTTTTAATTTACAGGGCCTGACGACAATAATCATTTTTAGGGGAAAGTTGCTTATTTAACAGAGCAGAGCCCAAGAATCTGCTAATTAGATCCTTGATTCCTGAAGATACATCTGATTTTTGAGTGTATGAGGTTGTGTCCCCAAAAGTATTCATGTACTGACTTCTTCAAGGCATCCTGAAAAGGTGGATGGACTTTAGATCCTATAGAGATTGATGTCTATAGTAATGTGGCTCACTTGGAACAAAGGCTTATCTCAGACACAAAACAGCATAATAAACAATCCTGTTGATGGGCTCGGTTTACTCCAAGTCACTTTTGACTTCCTCTGATACTCTTCATTTAGAATGGCAGTTCCCGTGTCCCTAATCTTAGCAATATTTCCTGAATTGTTTCTGAATATCTAGTCTGAAGGGTCACAAATAATTATGTCTAACTTAAAAATTCATAATTAAGCCTAAACCGTCTGGTTCTGAAGTATTTGTGCTTAAATACATTCCACTCAGGCTCCTGGAGTAAAGTGAAATGATTTGTTGTAAAATGCTGAGTAAGTAGATTTCAGTTCTTTGAGAATATTTTTATATAAATTTTTTCATTTTCATATAATAAATTTACTGTGAAATGTAGAATTAACATTCATTTGTGAGAACACCATAAGGCATAATAATAATACAAGCAAGTCTTCATCTCTTTCCCCTTTGTCCAGGACCTTTGTCTTTTTGTGAAATAAAGTCACCTAGAGCACTTGAGTTTCTTTTCTTCTGCTGATTGGCTTTTTATGTCTAGTAAAATACTTAATCTCTCTTTAGTTTTAAATACAAATTACAATATCTCTCTTGTTTTTGCCATAAAATGTTGGGAAGGAATGAGCGAGAAAAATGCTTGTGACCATGTTTCTAAAAGTGCTATACAAATGCAGTAATTACATGAAGAGGAAGGTATTTGATTGCTCTAATCTCACTGACCAGCCATCAGACTTCAGTCCAGGGCAACAACAGTCCTTGTAAAAATGTCTAAATTGTTTGCCTCTGTCCCTGGAGCTGCAATGAAATCTGTCAGATAAAAGCGCAGCAGGATCCACAGATGAGCTATGAGTGAAGAGTGATTACTCAGTACAGTGGCTTTCAAATTTTAAGGGCACAGAATCTTTTCTTCAAATAACATGTTTTTAGGAGGTCAAATATATGGTGCGGTAAACAAAGCTGCCTTTGCTGGAGAGGAAAGGCAGATGTTCAGGTGTCCCAATGATTCTCCTGCTGCTGTTTAAGTACTAAATTCAGTTTGAAAACTATGTAGTCTGAAAGAAGGGCTGTGGTGATGAAGCCACTCTCAGGGCAAGTTACAGCCACAGCCCTGCAGTCAGCATGGGGCTCTATTTCCCTTGTCGGACAATCAGATTTGCTGGCCTAGCTGCAGGGTTTCAAATGTTCTCACTGAGATCAGATCTCAAAGCACAAATGTGAAATGACTTACGATTATTATTAAATATGGCAACCTTACACTTTAATGTTTCAGTGAGAATTAAGCTTAACAATTGTTCAATCCATTGGTTTTCAAACTGTCTAATCCACTGGTTTTCATCTTGTCAAATAGATTAGTTTCAATCCACTGGTTTTCAATCCATTGATTGGGCAATCCACTGGCTCCTGGAAGAGCCTTCTCAGGGGCAATGTGAGGGTTGAGGAGACATTGAGGAGGAAACAGCAAAGACCTAGGTCTGTTTTATAGTTTTTTTTTTTTTTAAATTAGTCATTTTATGTATTGATTTTTAAAAATTCAATTGTTTCTTATTTTTATTGAGATATGTTTGACAAATAAAAACTATGTTTCAGTTATATAACATGAAATATATATATAGATAAATGATTACTGCAGTAATACTAATTAACATATCCATCACTTCACATAGTATACACTACATTGTTATTAACCACAGTTATTAGATCACCAGAACTTATTGATATTACAACTAACTTTCTACACTTTGACTAACATCTATCCACTCCCCCAGACCCTGGTAACCACCCTTCTGCACTCTAAGTTTCACTTTTTTAGATTTCACGTTATCAGTGAGATCATGCAGTATTTGTCTTTCTGTATTTGGCTTATTTCATTTAGCACAATGTCCTCCAGTCTCATTCATGCTGTTGCAAATGACAGAATTTTCTTCTTTTTTATGGCTGAATCATATTCTGGTATGTGTCTGTGTTTGTGTGTGGGGGGTTTTTTTGTGTGTGTGTGTACATTTTTTATCCATTGATCTATTGATAGACACAAGTTATTTTTATATTTTGGCTATCGTGAGTAATACGCAAAGAACATGGAGGTACATATATCTCTTTGAGATACTGACTTAATTTTCTTTGGAAACCCAGTAGTGGGATTGCTGGATCATATGATAGTTTTCTTTTAAATTTTTGGAGGAATCTCCATCTGTTTTCCATAATGGCTGTACAATTTACATTCCAATAAACTGTATATTTTCTACATCCTTCCCAACACTTCTTTTTCATCTTTTTGAGAATAGCTAGGCTAACAGGAGTAAGGTGATAGATACATCATTGTGGTTTTGATTTGCATTTCCTTGATGATTATTGATTTTGGTTAGCATTTTTGCATGAACCATGTTGGCCATTTGTATATCTTCTTCTGATAAATATATTTTCATGTCATTTATCCATTTTGTAATGGCTTTGCTTCTTTTGCTATTGACTTGTATGAGTTCCATATATATTTTGGATATTAACCCTTTATGAGATACATAGCTTGCAAATATTTTCTTTGATTCCATAGGTTGCCTTTTCATTTTGTTGATCATTGCCTTTGCTGTATGGAAGCTTTTTAGTTTGAGGTAGTCCCACTTGTTTATTTTTGCTTTTGTTGATATGCTTTTGGGATTAATTCTAAAGAATCATTGCCAAGACTAATGTCAAGATTTTTCCTTATGTTTTATTCTAGGAGTTTTAGATGTTCAGATCTTACATTTAAGTCTTTAATCCAATTTTGAGTTAATTTTTGTATATGCTGTAAGACAAGGGTCCAATTTTGCTCTTTTGCATGTGGTTATTCAGTTCCCCGGTACCACTTATTAAAGAGACTATCCTTTCCTATGTTTCTTGATGCTTTTGTTGAAAATTAGCTGACCATATATAAATGGGTTTATTTCTGGGGACTTTCTTTTATTCCATTGTTACATATATCTTTGTGCCAGTAGCAAACTGTTCTAGTTTTGTAGTATATTTTAAATCAGGCAGTGTGATGTCTCTTTGTTCTTCTTGCTCAATTGATTGAAATATTTGGGATCCTTTTATGAATTTTAGGATTGCTCTTTCTATTTCTGTGAAAAGTGCCATTAGTGTTTTGGTAGGGATTTTATTGAATCTATAGATCTCTTTGGGTAATATGGACATTTAAATAATATTCTTCCTATCAATGAACATGAGATATCTTTCCATATTTTTGTGTTCTCTTTAATTTCTCTCATCAATGTTTTATAGTTTTTATTGTAGAGATCTTTCACTTCTTCAGTTAAATATATTTCTAGGTATTTTATTTCATTTGCAGCTATTGTAAATTGGATTGCTTTTTCAGTTTCTTTTTCTGATTGTTCACTGTTCACTTATAGAAATGCTACTTGTTTTTGTATGTTGATTTTTATAGTGTGCAACTTTATTAAATTTGCTTATTCTAATAGTTTTTTGGTAGAGTCTTTAAATTTTTCTAAAAAATAAGATATATTGTCTGCAAACAAGGATTTGACTTTTTCCTTTTCTATTTGGATGCCCTTTATTTTTTTCTTTTGTCTCATTACTCTGGCTGGGACTTCCAGTACTATGATGAATAAAGGCAGTGAGATGGCTCACCAGCAGTCAGAGTTTAAGGTTATCTCTCTTATTCCCTGAATAATTGCTGTTACCTTGTTCTTTTTTCAAGGTGCCCACATTTCATATTGCTCAAACAAACATGCTGTACAATTTGTGCAGTTAATGCAATTATTACAGGGTCCTGAGGTGATATACATCCTCCTCGTCTGACAGGATTAAGAGATTAAAGTAAAGACAGGCATAGGAAATCACCAGGGTATTGACTGGGGAAGTGATAAGTGTCCATGAAATCTTCACAACTTACGTTTAGAGACTGCAGTAAAGACAGGCATAAGAAATTATAAAAGTATTAATTTGGGGAACTAATAAATGTCCATAAATATCTTCACAATCCACGTTCTTCTGCCATGGCTTCAGCCGGTCCCTCCGTTTGGGGTCCCTGACTTCCTGCAACAGATACCCTTTATTTTTTTCTTTTGTCTCATTGCTCTGGCTGGGACTTCCAGTACTATGACGAATAAAGGCTGTGAGAGGGGCGTTATTGTCTTGTTTCTGATTTTTCAGCTTTTCACCATTGAGTAGGATGTTAACTGTCAGCTGGTCACATATGACACTTATTAGGTTGAGACACATTCCTTTTATACTGGTTTTGTTAGAATTTTTTTAATTTGCAAATTTATTTTTAAACTGATATGAAAAATTGTGTGTATTATTCTTGTATAGCATAATGTTTTGAAGCATATATACACATTGTGAAATGGTTAAATCTAGCTAAATAACAAATATATAGTTCTCATTTTTGTGGTGAGAACACTTTATATCCACTTTCTTAGCATTTTTCAAGAACACACTATATTATCATTAGTCACTATGCTGTACAACATGTTTTGAACTTATTCCTCCTCTTTAACTGTAAGTATGTATCCTTTGACCAACATTTTCCCAAACTCCCCTCTCTCTCTGGTAATCACTATTCTATTCTCTACTTCTATGATATCAACTTTTTAGATTCCACATATGAGTGAGATTATATAGTATTTATCTTTCTCTGCCTGGCTTATTTCACTTAACATGTCCTCCAGTTTCATCCACATTGTTGCAAATGACATTTTCTTCCTTTTGTAGCTGAATACTATTCCATTGTGTATGTGTACCAAATTTTCTTTATCCATGTATCTGTTTATAGACACCTAGGTTGATTCCATATCTTGGCTATTGTAAATAGTGGTGCAATAAATATGGGAGTGCAGATACCTCTTCAACATACTGATTTCCTGGGCTCTGTGGTAGTTCTATTTTTAATTTTGGGGTGGAACCTCCCTATTTTGTTCACAATGACTATAATAGTTTACATTTCCACTGGCAGTGTGCAACTGTTCCCTTTTATATACATCTCCACCAAAAATGTTTTATTTTGTCTTTATTATCATAGCCATTCTAATGGGCTATCTCATTGTGGTTTTCATTTGTATTTTCCTGGTGATTAGTGATGCTGAGCATTTTTTCATACACCTGTTGGCCTGCATATCTTCGTTTGAGAAATGTCTATTCAGGTCTTCTGCCCAATTTTTTTTAATCGAGTTGTTTGTTTACTTGCTATTGATTTGTTTGAGGTCCTTACATATTTTGAATATTAACTCCTTTCAGATATATGGTTTACAAATATTTTTGCCCATTCTGTAGGTTATCATTTTACTCAGTTGATTGTTTGCTGTGCAGAAGCATTTTAGTTTAATGTAATCTCCTTGTCTATCTTTGCTTTTGTTGCCTGTGCTTTTGAGATCATATCCAGAAAATTATCATCCACACCAATGTCATGGAGTTTTTCTTCTATGATTTTTTTGAGTAGTTCCATAGTTTTAGGTCTTACACTTAAGTTTTTAATCCATTTTGAGTTGATTTTTTTTCATATGGTGAGAAATAATGGTCTAACTTCTTCCTTCCCGCCCTCCGCCTTTGGCGTGTGGCTATCCCATTTTCCCAACACCATTTATCAAAGACTGTCCTTTTCCTATTGTGTGTTCTTGGCAACTTTGTTGAAAATTAGTTTATTGTAAATGCATGGATTTATTTCTGGGCTCTCTATTACAATCCAATCCATGTATGTGAATTGGATTTTAAGCCAGTTTTTAAGCCAGGACCATGCTGCTTTGATTGCTAAAGCTTCATAATATATTTTGAAGACTGGTTGTGTGATGCCTTCAGCTTTATTCTCTTTGCTCT
The DNA here is from genome assembly GCF_009828535.3 of Hylobates moloch. Taxonomy (NCBI): domain Eukaryota; kingdom Metazoa; phylum Chordata; class Mammalia; order Primates; family Hylobatidae; genus Hylobates; species Hylobates moloch. Next base: position 87,492,991 of record NW_026652277.1, on the reverse strand, counting down.
ATGTTGCTTTGGCTATCTGAAGTCTTCTGTGGTTCCATACACATTTTAAAATTGTTTTTTCTATTTCTGTAAACAATGTTATTGGTATTTTTACAGGGATTACATTGAATCTACAGATTGCTTTGGCAGTGTGGACACAACAATATTATTTTTTTCAATACGGGAATATAGTGTGTCTTTCTATTTATTTATGTTTTCTTCAATTTCTTTCATTGATGTTTTAGAGTTTTCAATGTAGAGATTTTTCACTTCCTTGGTGAAATTTATTCCTAAGTATTTTTAATGTAGCTATTGTAAATGGGCTTGTTTCCTTGATTTCTTTTTCAGGTAGTTTATTGGTATATAGAAATACTATTGTTTTTATATATTGATTTTACATCCTGCAACTTTACTGAATTTATCTATTAGTTTTAGCAGTGTTTTGTGGAGTCTATCTATACATAAAATCATGTCATCTGCAAACAGTGACAATTTAAATTCTTCCTTTCTAACTTGGATGTTTTAAATTTCTTTTTCTTGTCTAGTTGCTCTGGCTGGAGCTTCCAGTACTATGCTGAATAGAAGTGGTAAGTAGAATTCTTGTCTTGCTCTAGATCTTAGAGGAAAAGCTTTCAACTCCTCCCCATTCATATGATTTTAGTTGTGAGTTTGTCATATATGGACTTGATTCTATTAAGGCACAATTCTTCTATACCTAATTTATTGAGAGTTTTTATCATGAAGGAATGTTGAATTTTGCCCAGTGTGTTTTCTGCATCTATTGAGGTGATCAGTGTTTTTTGTTTTTTATCCTGCTGATGTGATTTATCATGCTTATTGATTTGCATATCTTGAACCATCCTTTCATCCCTGATATAAATCCTACTCAGTCATAATGAACTATCTTTTTAATGTGCTGTTGAATTTGTTTTGCTAGCATTTTGTTGATTTTTTTTCTGTCTATGTTCATCAGAGATATTGACCTGTCGTGTTCTCTTTTTGTTGTTTCTTTGTCTGGTTTTGATATCAGAGTAATGCTGGCCTCATAACATGAGTTTGAAAGTATTCTTTCCTCTTCAATTTTTGGATGCATTTGAGAAGCATTTGTATTAGCTTTTCTTTAAATGTTTGGTAGCATTCAGCAGTGTAAACCATCAGTTCCTGAGCTCTTCTTTGAAAACTTTTATTATTGATTTAGTCTCCTTACTTGTCATTGGTTTGTTCAGATTTCTATTTCTTCATGATTCATTCTTGGTGGTTGTGTGTGTCTAAGAAGTGATCCACTTCTACCTTTTCCAATTTGTTGGAACATAATTTTTCGTAAGTCTCTTGTGATACTTTATATTTTTGTGGTATCAGTTGTAATGTCTCCTTTTTTATCTCTGATTTTAGTTTTTGAGTCTTCCCCCTCTCTTTGTTAAAATTAGCCTAGCTAAAGGTTTGTTAGTTGTATCTTTTCAGAAAACCAATTTCCTATTTTGTTGATCTTTTCTATTTATTTTCTAGTCTCTCTTTCATTTATTTATGCTATGACTTTTATTATTTTCTTCCTTGTACTTTTGGTTTGGTTTCTTCTTGCTTTTCTAGTTCCTTGAGATGCAATGTCAGTTTGTTTATTTCAGATCCTTCTTCTTTCTTCCTTCCTTCTTCTTCTTCTTCCTTCTTTTTCTTCTAATTCTTTTTTTTTGAGTTGGAGTGTGGCTCTGTCACCCAGGCTGGAGTGCAGTGACATGATCTCGGCTCACTGCAACCTCCGACTCCTGGGTTCAAGTGATTCTCCTGCCTCAGCCTCCTGAGTATCTGGGATAACAGTCACATGTCACAATGCCCAGCTAATTTTTGTATTTTTTTAGTAGAGACTGGGTTTCACTATGTTGGCCAGGCTGGTTTTGAACTCCTTCCCTCAGGTGGTCTGCCCACCTCAACCTCCCAGAGTGCTAGGGTTGCAGGCCTGAGCCACTGTGCTGGGCCTAGGTCTTTCTTCTTTTTGATGTAGAAATTTATTGCTGTAAAGTTTACTCTTAGAACTGTTTTTGCTGTATCCCATAGGTTTTAGTAAGCTGAGTTTCCATTTTCATTTGCCTGAAAACATTTTAAAATTTATCTTTTAATTTCTTCATTAGCCTCTTGGTTGTTCAGGAGCATGATGTTTAATTTCCACAGTTTTGTGAATTTTCCAAAGTTTCTCCTGTTATTAATTTCTAGCTTTATACCATTGTGGTCAGAAATGATACTTGATTCAATATAAATTATCTTAAATTTGTAAGATTTGTCTTGTGGCCTAACATATGATCTTTCCTGGAGATTTTTCCATGTGCAGTAGAGAAGAATGTGTATTCTGCAGCTGTTGGATGTAACGTTCTGTATATGTCTGTTAGGTCCATTTGGTCTAGAGTGCAGCTTTAAGTTAAATGTTTTCTTGTTGATATTCTGTCTGGATAATCTTTCCATTACCGTAAGTGGGCTGTTAAAGTCTCTCACTATTATTATGTTGCATTCTATCTCTCCATTCATATCTATTAATATTTACTCTATATATTTACATGCTGCAATGTTAGCTACATATATATTTATAATTGTTATATCCTCTTGCTGAATCAACTCATTTAACAATGATATAATGACCTTCTTTATCTTATCTCTTTTAAATAGCTTTTGACTTAAAGTCTATTTTATCTGATATAAATATAGCTATTCCTGCTCTTTTTGGTTTCCATTTGCATGGACTATCTTTTTCCAGCTCTTCACTTTCAGTTGTTGAGAATTTTTATCATGAATAGATGTTTGTTTTTGTCAAGTACTTTGTCTGTACTTATTGACATGATCATAGTTGGTATTCTTGATAAGATATAAACTGAAGAAAGGATTCTTTTGACTTTTAAAGTTTGAAAAACCACTTCTATAACTAGCCTTCTTTTTTGCCATGGAAGGCTGTGGAGACTCAGTAGGTTCTGTTGACTGGCCAATATGACAGAGCTTTTCAGAGGCAGAGCTGGCTGTAGAGTGATCCAGGTTGCTGGACTCACAGTTCAGTGTCTTTTCAAGTATTGTGTACTATCCAGTATAGAAATAAGAAATTCAGTTACTTTTAAAAGCATTTTCCTTTTTATCACCGGCTTCTGAGTTCTGGCTAGAGACAGCAAAATTAAAAGACTCTTTTTTTTTTTTTTTGGCTAAAATGTACACTTTTCCTCAAGAAGAAAGAAATGTAAAGAGATAGATGAAAGATGCTGAATTTAGAAAAGATGCTAGATTTCAGTTGAAACATGACAAAAGTTGTTTTTTTTTTTAAATTTAGTATCAATTCCACTAGCAGTTCTGTTTCCTGCACCCACTTTTGAGGAGGGACGTTTTCAGATCACAGCTATAAAAGTGCTCATCCCTGAGGTGCTACTCTTCCTAAATATTAAGAAATAATAATAATCCTGCCATTTGGTAAGAGGTTAGATGGGTCAGGTGCCATTCTCAGGACTATACGTATATTTTCTCAGGTTTCTGTATTATTAAATATCTAGTAAGGTAAATATCATGACCCAAATTTTAGAGCTGAGGAATCTAAGTCTCTGCCAGCTTCATGAACTTGCCCAACTTCTCAAAGCTAGCAAGGTGGAGAACCTGGACTCAAACCCAGGTTGTTTTCTCTCAGCATTTCAGCTCTTAAACACTCAGTTTTATTGCCTTATTCTTTGTCCCATTAGAGAAAAGACTCATCAACAGACCACTAAACCAAAACTCCTTAAATTTAAGTTAAATACTATAATACTAGGTTCTTATAATATCTATTTCAATGTGGCTTAAATAATTTTTGAAGGGACTTTGAATGACTGTAGAAAGGGCACAGCAAATTCCTAGGTACTCACAGTGTTAAGGGTTTGCAGTTGTGAAAATGAAGTCTATAGACCAGGGGAAATTGGAGCATGGAATCTGTGTTCTGCCTGACTTGTTACAGAAGCACCTATCTTACCACAAGATTGAGGATGATATAAATGTTTAATAGCTAATAGAAATTCCAGCATTCCCCTCATACCAATACAACTTTGCCTATGGTATTTTTCAAACTAAACTCCTGTCACCTAATAATTTATTATAATATTTGATCTTCAGAATGTTTTAGGTTAATCACCACTATAATAACTTGCAGGAAATAGTTAAGATCATCAGTGGTTTGAGAATCTTGCATTTGACAAAGCACACAAATAATATATTGTTTTCTTGTAAGGTTCTGATACTTTTTTGCAATAACTAATATGGAACTAAGTGCAACACACATTAAAATATTATGTCTGCTATCTTCTGTTCCCCAAAAGGATAGTAATTTTATCATTGTTCTTAATCTCATTGAAATATATTAATGCTCTATCTTGAATAAAGGACTATAATATTTCCATCAGTTTCCTAAACAGTTATGCTTTGTTCTGGAAGATTTATGTTTACTTGAAATTAAAAGATGAAGAATTATTGAATAGAAGATGAATACTAATAATTCCCTTGCTCGAACATGATTAAACATTAAATTAATTAACTTTGTCCTGTTGAATATTCTGCTGTTTCTTGAAAAATGTGTGTAAAATATACCATAATCACTGAGCTAGTTGGCCAAGATAGCAGAAGCAGCTGCCACCCACATATCATAACTTTCAGTGTCACTCATGAACATTTGGAAAGAGCTGGTGTTTTGCTTCACTTAATGGCAGATTATTCCAAGATCCTTTGTACAACACTTTGTCACAGAATAGATATTAACTTCTCAGTTTGAATATGTAGTTTTCTCAGCAAGCTATTCCTTGTGCTCATAGAATACAATTATTTCATGAAGTGTTGTTAAAGTTGAATATTTTTTCTAAAACTGTAGACAGATGAAAATTTTTATAGTCTTGATAGCTTTAGACAAAATGTTCCCAAAAGGATTATTTTTGTAATCAGTGTATTTCCTTTCTGATTAAAGCATGCCTGCTATAAACTGGCTAAAGATGGTCTTTAAACAGATAATTATTGATTATAATATAACAGTTGACTAAATTTAATATCTCATTAATTTAAGAAATATGTATAAAAACAATATTCTGAAAAAGATTTTGTTATTGACTAGAGAATAAAAAAATCAGGTGCATGGGTATACAGATGCCATTCTGTTGTCTTTACAACATGAGATATTACACATAAAGCACAGAGACTTGGTCACAGGAAGTGGCTGATAGACACTAGTGATGAGGAGGTGTGGTGTCAGCTCCATGTCATCATCTTGTGCCTTTCTCATTTCTGTGATATGTGTGGCTAAAGATACGAATGACTTCCACAAGGAAATATACCAGTTATGTGGGAGATGCCACATGACTTTAGAAAAATTGTGTATTCCAAAATGCATTTACTTATATCTTAAGTAGAGCAGATATAAAAGCCAAACTGGGCCTTTCCAGAATGTGAAATATCTGGCCTACTTATACGTTGCTCGTGTTCATTGGTATAATGTATTTGGAAAACTGACAATATCTATTAAAGCTTAAAATGTGCATAATATGTGGTCCAGCAATTTCATTCTTAGGTATATACCAAACAGAAATATGTGTTTGTATCTGCATTTATGTGTGTGTGTATGTACACATATATATTTCTTTTTATCTAAGAACATCTACTATGATGTTCATAGCAGCATAGCTTTAAACTGGAAATTACCCTAATACCTATTAATAGTAGAATGGATGAATACACTGAGGTATATTCACACAATGGGCAGTAATAAGAATGATTGAACTATAGATACACAATAACATGAATAAATTTCAAAGATAATATTAAATGAAAGAAGCCAGCCACAGAAGAAAACATACTGTATGATCCCATTTACATACATTGTAAAGACAGGCATAACGAATCTATGCTGCTAGATGTCAGAATAATGGTTATCCTTGGGGAGCAGTGACTGCAAAGGAGTATGAGAAGGTCACTGTGGTTTCTTAATCTGAGTGGTGGTTTAACGGGTGTGTTTAGTTGTGACAATTCATCATGTTTGCACTTATGTGAGCTTTTCAGTATGTATAACATATTCTGATGTTAACAACAATAACAACAACAACAACAAACCACAGTTACTATGAACGAGTAGAAAATATGTTCTCTAGTTTTCCATAAACATTACTAAGTAAAGAACAATGACATTTAAATCTCTCAAACCTATTGCATTGAGAAAGAAAAGTTTAGGTTTACTAATATCAGAAAATGGAGTAGGAAACTATTTGAATATTACCTATGATTTGACCTGTATTACTATTATTTTTTTCTTTTGAGATAGGGTCTTGCTCTATCACCCAGGCTGGAATGAAGTAGCATAACTGCAGTCATTGCAGCCTTGACTTCTTGGGCTCAAATGATCCTCCCACCTCAGCCTCCTGAGTAGGTGGAATGACAGGCATGTGCCACTATCCCCAGCCAATTTCTTTAGTTTTTTTGGTGGGGATGGGGTCTCACCATGTCAGGCTCGTCTTGAACTCCTGGGCTTAAGCAATCCTCCCCCGTCAACCTCCCTAAGTGCTGGAATTACAGGTATAAGCCACTGTGCCCAGCTTTACCGATGTTTCATTTTCTGCCATCTTCTCTATTTGGTTGTCATGGTCCATTTAGATTTTGAGATAACTTAAAATAAAAATACACTGGTTAGTCTGTGAAACTTCATCTCCCCACTCCTTCAACAGAACAAAGATAAAAGAAATAATAATATTTCCTGTGCCTGAGTTATTTCATTTTATATCATGGTTGATACTTATCTGTATGAAGATATTATTATCTAACATCACATGGGAAGCCATGCAGTATTCTAGCCGAGGTCTGAGTCAGATAGGAGAAGGTGAGCAGAATTCTATAGTTGATAGCTATTCCACATTATGAAACCACATTGATCTTCTCTTAATTCCACCCTTCTCCTATGCCAATGGCCTCTCCCATGGGCAATTATCATTAAATCTCCATAAAACAAAAATCTGATCACATTACCCTCTTGCTTAAAATCATTAAATAGCTGCTTATGTTCAGGCCTCTGCCCACACTTTGACCACACTTTTTTTCGTTTACTCCTTCCTCACTCCCTATGGCCATATTGCTCCTTATTTTTTGGCCTGTTAAATCAGCCAAGATGGTTGCCATCAGTAGGCCACTACAACAAGTGTTCATCTACCGGGAATGTTCTTCAGATCTTTCTGGGCCTTCTCCCCATTTAACTCTCTGTTCATAGTTAACCTCTTCAGAGAGATCTTCCCTGACTGCCTGACTTTCCTGATTCCCTGCTTTCTAAAATATGAAAAAAATTATCTTAGTTTTTTATTGTCTATATCCTTCATCTCCCTGCCCTCCAACAGAACAAAGATAAAAGAGACTATTGTTTATTTCCTGTTGCAGCCCAAGGCCTAGAATAATTAGTACATAGTAAGTACTTAATACACGTTTGTTAAATGTGAGGATATAGTATAACAAAAATGGTGAGAGAAACATGTTTCTGCTCCTTTTGGGGTTCTTCTAACAAAACTATTTGGATTCCTGATAGTTTGTAGATTCTTGGGTAACTTATAATATGTTAAATCCTCATGTATGTCCATTAGTAGGGACCCATATATCAAAAGTACCAGATAACATTATTCTTTATCTTTCCCCTAATTATGCCCTTGTTAATGGGAGGCAATAAGAGGCCTCAAGCAAAGCTACTGTCAGATAGAGGAATCTGTATGCCATTAGCAGAGAGCTAATGGAAATAAAAGAGCCATGAGCCACTATACAGACCCAGCCAGTGGTTAAGTTCTGGGGGAGAATGTTGGCTCCCCATAAAAATTGGGGAAATGTGGTTGATTAAAAAGATTTCAATAGATGGGTATAAAATTTACCTCATTTCTCACCAAGCATTCCATTAGGACTGTTGCAGAGATTTACAAAATTCAGAGAATATATAATTAAGTTTTATATTTAAATTTTAAAATTAAATATCTTGACTTTTTATTGTGCTTTGTGGTGACTATTCAGCACTGTTTGCCTAGATAACCAATTGCATTCTTTGTTTTGGGTTTGTAGGTGTTGACAAAATGTACCATATGAAATATGTGGTTTACTCAAAGGGACAGAATAAGCCAGTGCTGAATGGCAAGGATCATGTGTCTTGCCCTCTTCTGTTTACATAAGCTGTGTCTTCAAGCAACAATTGCAGAACTCTTTGGAACTCTGCTCTGCTTATAATACTTTTAACACAATACATTCATTGTGTCCAGGTTTTTACAACCAAGTACAATAGTATGTTTTGTGGCGATGCACAGGTGAAGTAACATTGTCTGTAAGGTAAATGACCACTTTGGTAGCTTAGGATGGTGATGCTGGACATTTATCTGAATATTCCTAGGTGTTTAGGACTAAACTTTTGGGTTAGGAAAATGTATGGTGCTATGTTTCTTCTGCCATCACTTTGGACGACTGATAATTTTGCTCTGGTAATTCGTAAGGGCAGAGGTCATTCTCAGGTCAGACAGTCTTCAGCAGAATGCCACTGTCTTTGAGTGGGTGATAAGGAAAGATAAATATGGGCTGGCCACACATGTTTCTTTGTCGTCCCATCCATACCACCCCACACAGCTGAATGTGTCTATCAGGCTTTCCTGAATACTTGGGGCAAAAGTAACAGTTAACATTTATGTAGTTGAGGTGGGCTCCACCCAGTTCCAGCTTCCTGGCTGCTTTGTTTACCTAAGCAAGCCTGGGCATTGGCAAGCGCCCCTCCCCCAGCCTCGCTGCCGCCTTGCAGCTTGATCTCAGACTGCTGTGCTAGCAATCAGCGAGACTCCGTGGGCGTAGGACCCCCTGAGTCAGGTGCGGGACACAATCTCCTGGTGTGCCGTTTTCCAAGCCCGTTGGAAAAGCGCAGTATTAGGGTGGGAGTGACCCGATTTTCCAGGTGCCCTCTGTCACCCCTTTCTTTGACTAGGAAAGGGAACTCCCTGACCCCTTGCGCTTCCCGAGTGAGACAATGCCTCGCCCTGCTTCCGCTCGGCTCGCGCATGGTGCGCTAAACCGACTGTCCTGCACCCACTGCTTGGCACTCCCTAGGGAGATGAACCTGGTAGCTCAGATGGAAATGCAGAAATCACCCATCTTCTGCGTCACTCATGCTGGGAGCTGTAGACTGGAGCTGTTCCTATTCTGCCATCTTGGCTCCACCCCCAAAGCCGAAACTGGATCCCTTCCTTACACCTTATACAAAAATCAATTCAAGATGGATTAAAGACTTACATGTTAGACCTAAAACCGTAAAAACACTAGAAGAAAACCTAGGCAATACCATTCAGGACATAGACATGGGCAAGGACTTCATGTCTAAAACACCAAAAGCAATGGCAACAAAAGCCAAAATTGACAAATGGGATCTAATTAAACTAAAGAGCTTCTGCACAGCAAAAGAAACTACCGGGAGCCAAGATGGCCGAATAGGAACAGCTCCGGTCTCCATCTCCCAGCCCCAGCGACACAGAAGACGGGTGATTTCTGCATTTCTGCTTGAGGTACCGGTTTCATCTCACTAGGGAGTGCCTAACAGTGGGTGTAGGACGGTCGGTGAAGTGCACTGTGCGCGAGCCGAAGCAGGGCAAGGCATTGCCTCACTCGGGAAGCGCAAGGGGTCAGGGAGTTCCCTTTCCTAGTCAACGAAAGGGGAAACAGACGGCACCCGGAATATCGGGTCAGTCCCACCCCAATACTGCGCTTTTCCAACGGGCCTGGAAAACGGCACACTAGGAGATTGTGTCCCGCACCTGGCTCGGAGGGTCCTATGCCCACGGAGTCTCCCTGATTGCTAGCACAGCAGTCTGAGATCAAGCTGCAAGGCGGCAGCGAGGCTGGGGGAGGGGCGCCCGCAATTGCCCAGGCTTGCTTAGGTAAACAAAGCAGCCAGGAAGCTCGAACTGGGTGGAGCCCACCACAGCTCAAGGAGGCCTGCCTGCCTCT